>NC_069701.1:23835965-24006963 GCF_023699985.2 Odocoileus virginianus
CCTTCAGAGAGACCCCAGCAATGTTCACTCCAACCCACACAGAAACTAAGGAAAAGATAACCCCCAGATCGATTTATTACATAGTGTTATATAACAAGTGTTTTGCTTTTTTAAAAAAAACCTTAGCAAAACTGTTATAATTGCCCTGAGAGGTTTACAACTAGGAATTTTTAGCAAAACTTAACAAATTCAGATGTCTAAGCCCTATCCCACATCAGCTAAATGTAAATCTTTAGGGATGGAGCCCATAATTTGATCTTCTTGGCATAGATACACCAAACAAGAAAAAGACAGTTTGAAATTGCCAACTATAAGTTAAGTTTTACCTTTTATCACTTCAAGTCTTTTTCCATAGCCAGGGTTTGTATTAGATTTCAAGGGTTCTTAGCCAGAAGAAACTAAGATGGTAATAAGGACTGCTATTATATAAGCACCCCTTCCTCCTCTTCCCTTTAATTTTCTCCAGTAAATAGAATTCATGTTAACTGAATTATCATTCTGACCTTTCTGAGCTAGAGTAGCCCAAGTCAACTATAAATTACATTTTATTACTTCATGCTGTGTTAATAAGAAAGCCTTATAATACATACGCAGGATTATAGTAACATTCTCATTTTTTTCAAACCTGTATTTCTGGTAAGTTATTATAAAAATAATTTGCTAAAATTTTAAATACTACTAAAAGGGCCTAAAGTAGAACAGAAGTCCTTTTTCCCCCACTCAAGAGGTATTTTGTGATTAAATATATGATCAATATAGTCTAAATATATTTCAGTGTGTGTGCATGGCTCAGGGGCATTTTTGGGCTTACCACTCCAGTCTCTGTGCTCTAAAAGGTCAAAGACCACAACGGCTTTCAGACGACACCAAGCCTCTGCCCAGTCGAGAAACAGAAAGGAGCAGGAAGATTACTACTGGTCAGTGACAAGCTGCTCCCAATAGCAACAGTTTTGGGTGAAATGCTCTTAACTTCATGCTACAAAGTTAAGATAGCCACTGACAGAAAAAAATTCAAGTCAGAAAAAGTTCTCATCTTAAATGATAAACTTTTTTACACATATGTAAATTAAAACTGATAAGTCTGATGTTTCATGGAGGAAAAAACATAGTTCTCTGTCCAGCTCCAGCTGTGTACCCATAGTTTCAATAATATTTACCCAATAAGAATAAATTATGAAAAACTTTTGTTGCTACTCCACCTAGACTATTGTGCAAAAACATATTGATTCATTCCATAAAACATTTAAGAAATAATATTCCTTTATCAAGTCTTTGAAATAATTTTTCTCAGAGAATAATCCATTTAGATCAAAAGCTTAGCTAAAAGGGAAACAGAAACAACTAAATATGGAATATAACTGTCAGGTAAAACATAAATCAGGCCTTAGTCCCACTACACAAGGAAAAAAATTGGACATAGTCTGATGTTTTAAACTATTTTATCAGAATTTTTTTCTTCTTGAGTTTAAAAAGTGGTAATTATTAGAAGGTTAGTGGAGATATAGTAATGGAAAACAGAATTTTCAACAATAAAAAAGTATTAATAAGGAAGGGTACTATATAAAAATATATGAAACAATCCAACAGTATATAATAATAATGAACCAAGACACAACTCATGAAATGCCCTCAAAATATATTGGAAAAAAAAACTAGGAAATGCTAAGTGGATTTGTTTAACTACTTTTATTAGAGGTTGATAGATCATTAAAACTTAGTAATTTAGTAATACTAAATAGTAAAGTCAGTAAGTGTGAATGGATACAGAAAGATCATCCAATTAAGTCCATCCCCCTCCCCAAATACATAAGGAACATTTATAAAGATTGTCAAAATGTAAGTAAGCCTTAACAGATTTCAGAGGTTGAATGTTAACTCACATTTCTGTGATCTCAATTCAGCTAAGTTAGAATCAACCACAACGTAACACATTTAAAAATGTTTCAAGGCTAAAAGCATACTCAAATGACTCACTGAATTAAAGAGAAAATAAAACTAGGAATTACAAAATATTTATAATTGACAGTAAAAGTATCACAAAACAAAATGTGGTACTGTTAAAGTTTGTATTCTTAAATGCATTATTTAAACAAGAAAGATCAAGGATAAGAGTATTAATCATAAAGTAAAAGGAAGCTTTTAAAAATGAGCAGAAAGTGGTAAAATTAAAAACACCAGTATCAATAAAATAGCTAATTCTTGGGGAGAGGAGGACTAATAAATTAGAAAAACAACTAGCAAAACTAGGGCACAACATCCCCAACAAATAGGAAACAGAAGAGGTAAGCACAGATACAGTAGAGGTTTAAAAACTCATAAAACACATGCCAATATATTTTAAACCTTGGATGAAAGGGACAACTCAAAAAATAACCTCAAATGACTTAAGAATAGAAAATCTGAACAAATTACCTTGATGAAGTTTTATCAAAAATCTAGCCCCCTGCCCTTTGAAATGTTTTATCAAAATTTCAAGAACAGTTCATGCTTATCTCAGGCAACCTATCTGATTAGATAATAGGAAAAAATTTTGGTGGGGACATAGTAAAACCTTGCTACCAAAACCAAAGAGCACATGAAAAATAGTAAATCTTATTTACACAGATACACACATACTAAATAAAATATTACAAATAAGTAGGGTTTTTGAAAAATAGTTCATGATGAAGAAAGTTTTACCCAGAAATGCAAAGATGGTTCAATATCAGAAAGTCTATTAATATATCACACCATGTGAGATTTAAAGAAAAAGATCATTTGAGTTGTAGAAAAACCTGATTAAATTCCAAATGAATTAAGAGTTTAATAAAAGTAAAATTCAACAATCTAGGAAGAAAAAGAAACAACCTGAAAAGGTATCAAAAATCCAAAACAAACATCACAAATAAGAAAAATTAGAAGGATTTCCATTGCAGCCAAAACAAAACAAAGATACCCACTATCACTGTTTCTATTTAACATTTTACTGGAGTTCCTACAGCCAGTGCAATAGTACAGGAAAAAGATAAAGGTCTTATAAAATACAGAAAAAAGGCCTTATTTGGAGGTGGTAGATGTGTCTAGTAGAAAATGTATACACACACCTCTTTTATTTAAAACATACACTGCATAAAATTATAAAATTTATTTTTGGACCTACAAGATACAGAAGGTATCTGACAACAGCAGTCCAAAGGAGGACAGGAAAGACACTAGTGGAGCATGGAAGTGACACCAGACAGTAACTTATATCTAGACAAAGAAATGAACACCAAAAAATGAAAAATAAGAAGGTTAATATAAAAAAAACTTTATATTTTTTCTATTAGCTTCTACCAAAGACTTATGATTATATAAAGCAATTATAACACTTTATTATTATATTTTTAATACATATAGACATATAAAACAACACATAAGTGGTGAGAGACTGCAGCTATAATGGAGCAAAGTTTCTGTATTTTATTAGAATTAAGTGTGCAAAATTACGAAGTATGTCCTGGAACTTTAAGCTGATATTATAACCACAACAGAAAACCCTAAAGAAAAAAGACCCTCAAAAAACATAATTTAAAATGTGTTAAATATATTGTCACTCTGCTTATTTAACTTTGCATATATGCAGAGTACATCATGTGAAATGCTGGGCTGGATGAATCACAAGCTGGAATTAAGATTGCCAGGAGAAATATCAACAACCTCAGATATGCAAATAATAACCACTCTAATCGCAGAAAGCAAAGAGGAACTAAAAAGCTTTTTTATGAAGGTGAAAGAGGAGAGTGAAAAAGCTGGCTTAAAACTCAACATTCAAAAAATTAAGATTTTGGCACCCAGTCCCATCAATTCATGGCAAATAGAAGGGGAAAAGTAGAAACAGTAACAGATTTTATTTTCTTGGGCTCCAAAGTCACTGTGGATGGTGACTACAGCCATGAAATTAAAAGATGCTTGCTCCTTGGAAGGAAAGCTGTGACAAGCCTAGACAGCACATTAAAAAGCAGAGACATTAATTTGCCAACAAAGGTCTGTCTAGTCAAAGCTATGGTTTTTCCAGTGGTCATGTATGGATGTGAGAGTCTGAGCACTGAGGAACTGATGCTTTTGAACTGTGGTGTTGGAGAAGACTCTTGAGAGTCCCTTGGACTGCAAGGAGATCAAACCAGTCCATCCTCAAAGAAATCAGTCCTGAATATTCATTGGAAGGACTGATGCTGAAGCTAAAACTCCAATACTTTGGCCACCTGATAAGAAGGGACGACTCACTGGAAAAGATCCTGATGCTAGGAAAGATAGGGCAAGAGGAGAAGGGGGCAACAGGATGAGATGGCTGGATGGCATCACCAACTCAATGGACATGAGTTTGAGCAAACTCTGGGAGATAGGGAAGACAGGGAAGCCTAATGCACTGCAGTCCACGGAGTCGCAGTCAGACACAACTTAGCATCTAAACAACAACAAATAATTAAAATGGAACTTTAGAAACTATCCACTTAAGGCAAAAAAAGAAGTAAAGGACAAACCAAGAAACAGAAGACACAAGACATAGAAAAATAGCAAAATGGCAGGCATAAATCCAAACATAACATTAAATGTGAATAAACAAGCCATTCAAAACGCAGAGATTTTCACACTGCATAAAATGAGATCTATGTTGCTTTCTAGAAGAGACACCTTTCTTTGAGTACTATTTTCCAAAGCCTTTGAAAAGCACTAAACCCATCTTTACTTGTTTGCATCCAATTATGAGTCTCTATATGTCAAATAGGTGGAGGACCTCTGAGTTGAACACCAAAGCAACCTAATTTGATGAAAACAAGAAACTGGGTAACAGCCTCTATAAAATTAATAGAGAAGAAAAAAGTCTATAAAGAGCTTTGTTGAAGTTGTGATGGTTAAGAACTGTGGTAAAGAATCTCAGGCCAAGGATGTCGTCAAGGAGTATTTCAAATTTAAGAAATGACAAATAAAAAACTTAATCCTGTTCCTCAAAAAAGAAATTGTAAGATAAATTTAGAAATGTCCCAAACAAATGAAAACAAAAACACAACATACCAGAATTTATAGGGTGCAACTTACACAGTGCTTAAAGGGAAAAAATCAATGCCTGCTGGGACTTCACTGGCAGTCCAGTGGCTAAGACTGCGCTCCAGTGCAAGGGGCCCAGGTTTGATCCCTGCTTGGAGAACTAGATCCCAGGTGCTGCAGCTAAGAGTTGCTTGCCATAGCAAAGATTGAAGATTCTGCACGCCACAACTAAGACCTGGCGCAGCCAAATAAATTAATTTTAGAAATGCCTGCAAATGCCTAACAGAAAACAGGAAAGATCTTAATAACTATCTTAAGAAACAAGAAAAAGAAGAGCAGCCTAAATGCAAGGAAAACAAGAAATAGAAAAGGCTAGAATGGAAGTAAAAAATAGAAAGTCAATAGAGAAAATTAATGACATCTTCCTAGAGAAGAGGAAGTCACTCGTTTTCACTCATCTGGTGCTTAGCGTTTCCCTGGCACAGAAGCTCAGTAAGTTTTCTGAATAAGTAGATTAAAATATAGGGCCTTTCCTACTTTAAAACTTTACAGTTCTTCAATCAGGCAATGTCACTTGCAAAAAGGAATCAGTACTATATATTTCTAGCATGCTACAGTGTATGTAATAAAGGTGGGAAATTATATATTTGTATTTGCAGAAGAAACTCTAGAAGATCTACAGGAAATTGACAAATGGTTTCCTAAAGTGGAATTTAGGGGAAAGGTTAGATGGAAACAATGAAAGTATGACATATGTATATCTTTTTATATTAGTTTTATTTTTTAACCTTGTGAATGTATTACCTTTTGAAAAATAATGTTGTAGATAACTACATATTATCTTTAACATACATCATTAAAATTTGTGCTGAAAAAAAAAAACTAATGATTTGAGCTAGTTCTTAGAAATTAATGATCAAATATCCATAATTAAAGTACATGTCCAACTTATACTGTTGGGATCTTTTTCCTGTATCCTAATTAGTGGAACTTCAAAGTCAAGCACTTTAAACTAGACTATAACTTACTAGCCTAGAAGTTGAAGCTGTATCACAAGGAAAAGGTTGTTGCTTAATGAGATGCCGGTGCTTTCTAGATACTCTTGAATTAATACAGAGATTATAGTAGCATGGAGCAGAATTGAAAAAACTACCTTTGAAACATAGTTTTTAAAATGCTCTGTGTAGAAATGAGCACAGTTAGCACTCAGATTATAATATCATACTCTTAAGAAAAGCAATCAGGCTCCCTGAAAAAAGGCTGATTTATGATTGAGGCAGGAAATATATGAGATGAAGAAGCTGAGACATCTTACATGCCAAAAACTAAGGAAGTGCTCAAAACAAAAATTCTATGTTGACTGGAGGTATGTCAAAAGGACACAGTGGTCAACTGACAGTTTGCACACTTTTTCTGCTACCTGTTTCTCCAGTTGTTCTAGAGAGCTGAGTTTCCTGGTCAAGCAGAGGGGTGCCTCATACTATTACTACATGATTGAAAGTGAAATATCAACATGCTCTCACATAGAAATGTTTCTAACACAGAGGATACCATCATAAGAACTAGAAAAAGCAGCCCCCCCCCCCCCCCCCCCGGATGGAACAATTAGCAAACAGCACCTGTTCCTCTGGGGTAAGCCAACAGGGGCTGGATAGGCCCCCACTCACCTCTTGAACTAGACACAACCTGCACAACCACATGCAGTGGACTTGCCTCCACGTGAGGAGTCTGCTTAACCCAACGTCACGGAATGAATGAAAAAAAGTTGCTTAGTCCTGTCCAACTCTGCAACTCCATGGACTGTAGCCTGACAGGCTCCTCTGTCCATGGAATTCTCCAGGCCAGATTACTGGAGTGGGTAGCCTTTCCCTTCTCAAGGGGACCTTCCCAACCCAGGGATCGAACCCAGGTCTCCTGCATTGCCATGGATTCTTTACCGTCTGACCCGCCAGAGCTCAGAGCACATAACTTATCTGGAGAAGGGGGAGGGGAGGCAGACTTTTAATAACTGCTTTTATCACTAGGTTAAGTCATGTAATTACAAAGTAGTTCGAAATTTCTGAAAGGATATTACTGTTATTTTTTTTCATTTATTTTTTATTAGTTGAAGGCTAATTACTTTACAATATCATAGTGGTTTTTGCCATACATTGACATGAATCAGTTATGGATTTACATGTGTTCCCCATCCTGAACCCCCTTCCCACCTCCCTCCCCATCCCATCCCTCTAGGTCATCCCAGTGCACCAGCCCTGAGCACTTGTCTCATGCATCCAACCTGGACTGGCATGGAAGCAACCTAGATGTCCATCAGCAGATGAATGGATAAGAAAGCTGTGGTACATATACACAATGGAATATTACTCAGCCATTAAAAAGAATAAATTTGAATCAGTTCTAATGAGATGGATGAAACTGGAGCCCATTATACAGAGTGAAGCAAGCCAGAAAGATAAACACCAATATAGTATACTAATGCATATATATGGAATTTAGAAAGATGGTAACAATAACCCTATATGCAAGACAGAAAAAGAGACACAGATGTATAGAACAGACTTTTGGACTCTATGGGAGAAGGCAAGGGTGGGATGATCTGAGAGAATAGCATTGAAACATATATATATATATATATATTTTTTTTTTAAACACCTCATTCTTACATAAATAAGTATCCAGTACTTCATTGGAACACTACTGTTCTAAAGGCCCTGGCCAAAAAAATACAACCCCAGGTTGTTTCCAGCCCACTGGGAAGGAACACGTCCTCTGAAAGAGGACACAAATCAGGGCAAGTCAGGGCCTTTGGTAATCTCAGAGCCACCAGCCAGATTCCAAAGAGGGAGCTCAAGTGGTTTTTCTGGGATACTCTACTTGAATTATTGTTCAATTAGTCAACACAATAGATCTTCAAAAGAGAACAATTAATTAACAAGATAAGGAGGTGACTTCATTCTTTGGACTGTATGTCCATAATTGTGTTGGACAGCCTTAACAAAAACAGCCTCCATCATTTGCAAGTGTGAGGATAACAATTCTCCACCAGGCTGTTTATTTTTGCTGGAAGACAGTAAGAGATTGACAGGCTATAAATGACACTGTTTTTTATTTTTCACTTATTATGTTTACAGGCTTCACTGCTTGAGTCAAGGTTAGGCTTGTTAAGTGATAAAAGAAAATTTTCGGCATGTATTCACTTTAAGAATAAAGTGCATGAAGAGTCTTCTGGTTTGTTCATATCTGTCAAAAATTGAGTTATTTTCCTGATGTAATTAACTCACTTGAGGACCTTACCACTTCTGAAAATGCCATATACCTACCTGCTTCTTGAATGTGTCCAAGCACCTGACAAACTTATCCAGAGCTGAAGCAGCAAGCAACTGACTGCTCTTGAACAACAGCTGCTTTCCTGGGGCTGCAGCTGACTGTGCTAGGAAGCAGCCACGGAGCAAGGCTGCACAGGCAGGTGAAAAGACTTTCTCTTTAAAGGCAACATACTCAAATGGCTCTCTGGCATAGCTAATTTCTACTATCACGTATTAGCTTATAGATGATCCCCTAAGCTTAATTTTTTTCTTCTTAAGAAAAAAATTGCAACTGACTTGTTGAGAACGGTATACAACTGACTTTTAGTAAGATGCTGACTGCACAGGCCGTGGCAACCAATCCACTTCCTATAGCGAAGCTCTTCCTCTTCTGAAGTTCACACTTGATGGTGGCCATCCTGAGGAAAAACTGCAAAGCCTCTTCTGATTTGGAATTGGTCTGTAGTGAGAGGGGCCATATACAGAACTCCTGGGCGCTAGTGGGGAAGGAGGTGCTGCAGACACTTAGGGAATGATCCAGAAGACAAACCAAGTGGAGGAGGAGGGAAAAGGTGCAGTAAAGAGGAGTTAAGAGGGAGTGAAGGAAGGAAAAGGGGCTGCTCCACCAAAAATGAGACTTACCACTGGGAAAGCGCTTCCTCCCATTTGCCCTCCCCAGCTCTTAGCTCCAGGCTGGAGCCCAGCACCTATGGGGAGTCCACAGGCCCCAGGCCAGAAGGTCCAGGGGCACGGTACCTCGGCCCACCTTCAGATAGATGCAGAGATGAGTGGCAGACACACCAACAGCCCGCAGGGAACACGGAGGCAACGCCAGGAAACAGAAATTCACTCCCACAGCCTCCCACAGGTGCGCAAGACTCCCTCCCGCAGCCCAACTCAGGCTGCCCATGCAAGAGGACCAGGAAGATGGAGGAAGCTGGCTGAAGCTCTAAGGAAGACAGCCGCTGGCTACTGAGGCTGCGTGAGGCGGCGCCCAGCCCGTGCACACCTCACGGGGCCGAGGACAACTGGAGCAGGCGCTGAGACACTCAGCTCTGAGGCAGCGCGCCAGCTGCCCGTCACCTGCGCGCCCGCTGCAGGTTGCTGTTTCTGGCTGGCGGGTTTCAGAAGCTCACTGGGCAAGCGCACAGGGTGAAGCAGGCACGCTGAACTAAAAGGCCTCAGCCATCAGACAGATTACTCCTCGCCCAGAATCCATCTACATGGGAGCCCAGGTAAATTTATTTTTAACAAACCCTGTCTAAATATATAGGATAAGGGCTTTTTGATTCTTGATTCAGAAAGTCCCCCTGGGGAATGGAATGGCTACCCACTCCAGTATCCTTGCCTGGAGAATCCCATGGACAGAGGAGCCTGGCGGGCTGCAGTCCGTGGGGTCACAAAGGGTCACAACTGAGAGACTGTTGTCACTTTCACTTTTTCACTGGGAATTTTTCACCAGGGCTGTGGGAGAATCTCAGGGCTACTTTTTACCACCCACAAATATGAGCTGAAGTGGAGTAGAAAAAAATTTTCAACCCTCTATGCAAGAGATTTTTTAAATGAGATGCAAAGCTAAGACTTTGATCAGGGCAGTGTTAAATGATAACCATAGACACAACTGATAACCATTTCTACAACTCATTATTTATGAAGTCCGTTAAATGTAGAATCTAATAAAATCCCCCTCTCATTCCTTACTTCTCCCACCACATTCTACTCGACTGTTTTCTAAGTCACTTATGAATCCTAAACATAATACACATCTGACAAATTCTTTTACAAAATGTAGAGCAGTGTTTCTCAACTTTTTCATTATCTTTCCTTCAAAAGCTTTTTCAGACATTATCCCTAATTGTTCAGCTCCCTCACCCGTCCCCACATCATCAAATTAAATATTACAGAATGAGGTTTTTGTCTGGTAGGACTGAGCTTTGGCGATTCAAACCTTTGCAATATCAAAGATTTTTTTCACCAACCTCCCACCCAAGAACCAATTTACACCCCTTGGGACAATAATGGTCCAGTTGAGAATACACAATGTAGAGTAATTTTATTCCCTAGAATATTCCCTGTAGAAAGTACATTGCAGCCTTTTTGATCTCTGCAAGGTTTTCCTAAAATGAAGTTTTAATTTGGTATATAAGAGGAACTTTAAAAAAAGACAAAAGCCACATCAGACTCCCCTCCTCCCCATCGTAATGAAACTCTCACTCATGACCATATTTTGTACATTCAAGGGAAGAGATGGAAAAAAAAGGAAAGAGAACAAAATAATGGCAAACTAACCATATTCAGTAGTAGATGACTGAAAGCTATTAAATAGCAAGAATAACAAGAGAGTGAACCATAACTCTCTGACCAAATGGGTTTGCCTCCACTAGAGCCATGTAAGTCCTCAGGGCCTGTATATATGCTTTCTGGTTTTCCCACTGGCCCTGTCCTAGTCTAATTTATAAATTACCTTGGCCCTAATTTATCAGTTTTTGTTTGACTGTCTATTTCCTATAGCTGCCTTAAATTCTTTTTGGAAATCAAGGAAATATACATTTTTGTATGAAGCACATGTACTCCTAACACTGGACACCAAGAAGGAGCTACCAATTGACTGTTTGAAGCATCCATCAATAACCAGTTAGATGGTGGTGGTGGTTTAATCGCTCAGCCGTGTCCGACTCTGCGACCCACAGACTGTAGCCCCCCAGGCTCCTCCATCCATGGGATTCTCCAGGCAAGAACGCTGGAGTGGGCTGCCATTTCCTTCTCCAAGCAGTTAGATGAGGTACCCTAAATACTCACTGTGAGATACTTGAAGGTGGAAATCATGTCATACTGACCTCATAACCATAATACAGCAAGCAGAGTAGTAGTTTGCTAAATTAATAACCTGGTCTAAACTCCCTGTGTGGTATTTCAACAGTGGGACCAAATCAACTATTTGAGTTTATATTAATTGGTATAATACTTGCAGAGTGAAGATACTTAATTTTTTTATGCCATAAAGTTTTATTTCTATTTTCCTTCTTATATACAATGATATTAATTGTAATGATTATATGTAAATGCATGAAGTTACTGAAGCAATATAAAGTAAATAGGCTGATGCCCTAATGGAAGAAAGCACAAGATGAAATTTCAATACTAGAAATCCCATTGTTTTATCAGAAGAATCATAAGGTCTGTATTAAATGGATTATTATACATATTCTAATAAACCCGAAGCCAACTTTTACATATATGACATAAGTTGGAAGTATAAGTTACATTTGTACAGGTTGAGCCTATTAGAATAGAGCTATAAGAGATTCCTAAAGGGGAGAAATTCCTTTACCATTTCCTTTTTCTAGTCTTGAGAGAGTGGAGTTATGTCATAGGTCCAATGTTCTTTTTATTTTTTAGAGATCAGGTGAGAATACTTTCAAAATATAAAACATACAGTCTACTATCTTCTGTTCTCAAAAACATGGAACATTAAAAAGTTTTAAAATCTCAGGTCTTTTTGGACATTCCAAAGTGTGCTTGCACTCTTCTTTAAAAGGGCCTCCTCCTCAGAATTCAAGTTAACTTTCACAACATCTGAGACACCATTTCGTCCCAAGACACAAGGGATACTGAGAAAGATTTCTTCTTTTATTCCATATGAGCCCTAAAAGGCAAAATTAGGTTATTATTCAGTAATATGATATGGAAAAGCTGCTATGCAAGAGAGCTTCAGAATTAGCATATACAGAGAGAATATGGAACTCACGAAGAATCACTGAGGGCAGTGGAGAGACCACCACCAAAAGCATCCTAATGTCTAATGACCATGTATGAACTTGTGTTTAATGACACGAAGAACATTACAGAGGACTTCAAAGGAACCAAGAAAGGCATTGTCTACCTTACCCCAACCTTTGTCTTATTTCTGTCTAAGGGAAAGGATGTCATGCAGTCTGATGAAGGACTATGCAGCCTGTGAGATCAAGCAGCCTGTGTTTATTTTTTGGTGTAAAATAAGAGAACAGTGAAGTAGGAAGCAGCTAGAAAGGCTCTGCTCTGCATAATCTCTACACCAGGGGATACCATTAAGTTTGGACAACAGGTGCTAACAGGTGGCTTCTCAAGTTTTCAGAGGTAGAGCCTAAGGTTACAAGGTCCTCTCACACGCCCAGCAGGGTTTATGTAATTTCCCTGCCAGTCACTAACGAAAGGCACCCCTGCCCTCTTGGCTGGCACTGGACTTCTATCCATGTCTTTCCATGATGGACAGGGCCAGGGAATAGGTGCAGCCATGGCCACCACCCTATCCTGGGGCCATGGAACCTTCCATCAGCAACCCTGATGTTCGCTCCAACCCTGGAGCTAAAGCCAAGGCCATAGAGGCAGCTGCCGGAGCCTGCTACAACCTGGTAACTCATACAATGCCTACATGACCACACACCAGCCTCCACCTCCTCCCTGGAAGATAAGAAGACTCAGTAGATCTCTCACACCTCTCTGCCTCCCACTACCCATTGCATTTTCCTACCTCACCCCTTGGGGTTGAACGTGGCGTTGGAGGCGGCAATGGGCAAGTCTTGTTCTTCCTCCAGATCTGACTGTAAAGTTGCCAGGAACTAGCACAGAGCAAGGGAAAGGCTCCTTGACTCTGGAGTGGTGCCTCCCAGCTTCCCCTGATAGTTCACAGTCCACTGGCACTACTCAACCAAGTCTCCCTCTCACCATCTCTGGGGCTCTCCTCAGGAGCTCAGTGTCCTGTTTTATTCCAGTGGTCCACAGAAGGACTTCCTATCCATCACCTCCACTGCAGTCCAACTGCCTCACTTTGGTAGCCACTTGATACTCAACCTCATGATTTCCTCAGACTAGTTACATGTCTTCTCCTGGCAGGGTTCCCGCAGGCTCTACTGACATTCACTTCCACTCTGGTGAAGTGGCCACGGAAGGCCACTGACCCACCAGACTATCAGCGCACATTCCCTTCCCAGTCACATTCCAGCTCCAGTGACACTTACCTCCTCCCACTCCCCTCTCCTGTCCTTGGTCCTTGTGGGGCTACCTCTGTGTAGCACAATGCCTTTTGGAGCTTGAACATGGGCTGCAGGGGTTGGTTGAGTGGCATCAGGAACAAGGCTAGTGTGGCTGGAGCAGAAGCCACTCTCCTTCCCTGCTAGTGATTCAGGACTTTGTTCCCTCTACTTTCACTGTATCTCTTCCTACTAGAAGGGGCTTCTTAGAACCGGAAATGCACGTCCATCCCACTTAGGGGCTGCTGGATGGACTGGAAACAAGGGCCCTACCGTGACCTATCCCTGCTTGCTGACCATGACCTGCTGCCCGCCCCTCAGCCTACCCTCTTTCCCTTTAAGCGTCATGCCTGGCTGGCAATATGACCTCTGGATGCACTGAAATTTCCTTCCTTTTCTCCTAGACTGGCCATGAAATGAGGAAATGGCTATTTAAAGAGAATTCTCTATTTATTGACAAAAAATCAAGTTAATATAGTAATATTAAATAAACTCTATTGCCAACTTTATTTGCTGAAAATGTGAAGTAATAAAAATGAACTGGGAAAAAAGAATAACAGCATACAAATGATTCTGTTCTTAATGTCAAATGTTTAAGTATTTCCTACAAAATATAACTCATCTATTGATTTGTTCAGTAATGACTAAGAAATTCCCATATTACTCAATCTCTTTTTGAGAAGCCTTCATTTGATACCTAACTCTTCTTCAGGAACCCTCTAGAGGTAATAGCTTAGTCAGGAACAGTATGTGAAATCCACTGAATACTCCTCACTGTCTCTTCCAAATTATTAATCCCTTGCCCTCTTAAAAAAATTCCCCCTATTTTTTGAGACTCATCTTATTTAGCTCTTTCTTTCTAATCACCATCTCCAAACCTATTGAGTATTCCATGTTATTCATAAAAGACTCTAACACCTAATAATCTTCCCTCTCAGCTTCTGCCCTTATCCTTGGTGATGTCATTGTCCATGTGGGTAAATCAACCAATTCCCTTTCTTTCCAATTTCTTGTATTCTTTCTTTAGTTCACGAGACCTTCTCCAACTTAAGATTCATTTCTTGGGTCCATTCTGTAACCCTTTTGCCATACTCTAAGACCCTTTGCCTATTTTAATTTTTAGCTTTTATAAATATTTCTTAAATCTTTATTAATAATTTTCTTTTGTAATTTATTCATTTGTATGTATATAACATGTAAGGGCAAAGGTCTTGAATTGGACTGTGACCCTTTAGTAGAAGGTTAAACTCATTTTTAACATGTGTAGAAACCAAAACTATTTATATCTCTGTCTTCCTCTCTCTCCCTCTTTTAATACTCCTGAAATAAAACCCAAACCCCAATGACTTCAGCTATCTATTTCTCCATTCCCGCACTCAGATCCCTAGAGAAAATGACATAACAAAGTTGTTAACATGTTAAAATTAATGCTTATCAATTTCAAATGAGTCCACTTGACAGTAATTCTGCCTTGATTCTATTTACTTCTATTTTTTATTATCTACAACAGTAATTTCAAATCTTCTCAAACATCTGACTTTTCTCTATCTCCCTTGACTTTCAGCAGATGATTTTGTCTCCTTTCATTAAGAAGATAGACATCATCAGATGCTTCCAATGCCAAACTTACAAATCTATGATTCACTATCTGTTTTCTTTGTTACCCCCTATTAAAACAAGTATCTGTCCCTCCTCCTTCCTAGGGCTAATATCTTCACAAATGCTCTGCTTATTAACCAACCCTCTCTGCTTGTTATTTCTATCTCCAATATCTTCTTTACATCTTACCTTTTAAAAGAAAAAAACTTGCCTTGCCTTGATTTTCCTCCCCAATTACTGCTCTATTTTCACAGTCACTTACCTCAAAAGAGCTGTTTACACTGGCTTTTGGGCTTCCCTAGTAGCTCAGATGGTAAAGAACCTGCCTGCAGCGCAGGAGATCTGGGTTCAGTCCCTGGGTCAGGAAGATCCCCTGAAGAAAGGAATGGCTACCCATTCCAGTATTCTTGCCTAGAGAATTTCATGGACAGAGGAGCCTGGCGGGCTACAGTCTATGGGGTCGCAAAGAGTTGGACACGACTGAACGACTTTCACACTGGCTTTAACTTCCCCAGCTACTTAAGAGGTTCTGTCAGGTGGAAATGATTTTGCCTCTCAAGGGACATTTGATAATGTCTGGAGACATTTTTGATTGTCAAAATTGGTATGTACTGGCCAGGGATTCTGCTAACATACCACAACACAAAGGTCATCCCCAACAATGAAGAATTACCTGGTCTGAAAGTCAATACTGCTGAAGTTAAGATGACCCTGGTGTTCTCCAATTAGACTTTTTCATTCCTATTACTTTATTAAACATCTCCTGCTAAGGCTTTCAATGACATATGTCACTTTATCCTCCTGGTATTTTCAAACCCTCATTTTACATGACTTCACATCAATCAACAACAGAAAACCAATCCTTCATCTTTAAGGCACCCTCCTTTCACCTGGTTACCATGATTTTGTGTTCTCTTGGTTTCTCTTTTAACTCTGGCCACCACTTAGTCACCTCGTGGACTCACACTATAAACTCAGCTTTCAAAACTGAAATTCCTCAAGACTCAATCTGTCTTGTCACTTTATACTCTCTCCTCAGGCAAGCTCATTGAAATTCATGATTTCAGTTAATATGTGTAAGGGATATCTATTGTCTTTGCCTGTCAAGTATCTCTTTCTCTTTTTTTTGACAGAACATCTTTTTTCCTTTCAGTAACTTCCTCTCCCCGACTGACAAGTATCATGGGAATGGACAAGTGATCCCAAAAAGGCCAATTATCAAGAAATTAATATGGGTAATGGAGAGGCAGGGTACTGATACTATCGGCTCTAAGCATGCAGCTGATGGGAACCATCTTTGTTGCTCCATGAAAAATGTCCACAGGATATTAACGCCAACAAGAGTCAAAAGATGAGCAAAGATTGTGGAGAGAAAAAAATAGCTCTAATGATACAATTTGAGCATGTGGTTCAGGCCTCCTTGGCATTTCAGTTACATGAGTCAAAATATCTTCTTTTGCCTAAGCTAGTTTGAGTTGGCTTCTGTGGCTTACTGTTTTCATGCTGATGATGCTCTCACATTTATAACTGCAACCCAAAACTCTTTTATGAATTCCAGAAGCTTGTACCCAACTGCCTATTTTCTCTCAGACATTACAAAGGCACCTCAAATTCAATTTCTCCCTAATTGCAAACATGATCTTCAAATCTGATTCTCTTTGAATATGCCCTCCCTCAGTGGATTATACTACCGTTTAACTGTGCAAAACAAAAACCTAACAATGACCTTTGTCTCCCTCATTTTCAACCTCACTCCATTACCAAGACCTATGAATTTTACCTCTTAAATACAATGTATCTCAAATTTGTCCCTATCTCTTCATCTCTACTACTACTTTTTTCTGTAATACACAGCCTTTTCCCAAGTTTACTCACCTATACTCTTGTCCCCTTCAAATCTATTCTGTCCATCACAACCCCAGGAATCTTTTTAACAACAAAAACAAAGATTGTAAAACCAGTCCCTTTCTTAAGCTCTTTGGTGGCTTTCCATAGCTCTTATGGTAAGGACCCAAATCCCTTTAATAAGATTTATAAGACTTTCAGTGGCCCAACCCTGCCTACTTCCCCCAGCCTTATCACACACCTCCCTTTTTTCCCTTTGCTCTGTGCATTTCAATAACTGACCTTTTTTCCCTTCCAGATTCTCAAGTGCCCTCTTTTTATATCTACCTCAGGTCCCCTTCACATGTGTTCCTCCCTCTGCTTGGAATATTAGTCCAGCCTTCCAAATTAACTCCTACTCATTATTCAGATTAGGTCACATTTTACTTCCTTAGAAAATCTTGCCTGCCTGTACCAAGAATGCCCCCTCCCCAGAGCAGTTAAATTCTTTTCTTTACAACTCATAGTTTAGAACTTCGTAGCTTGTCATCATGGCACTTAATAAAATGTGTTATTATTTGCTTTTGTAACTGTTTTATTAAGTTGCTATCTTTCATTAAACTCTGTAAGGTCAGAGTCTCTATTTTGTTCACCAATATATTCTCAACATTTTGTGTAATGCCTGGCACATAGTAAGGACTCAGCGTTATTAAAAGAATGATAAGTGAAGATTCTATTTAAGCCTACCTTCACCATAGTGGAAACTGGATGCACTCTCCTAAGATTTTTCAAAATTGATTTTACCAGATCTGTCACAGACAGTCCAATACCCCAAGAGGTATACCCCTTCAGCTTGATAATCTCATAGGCACTACAGTTGTGGAAATAAGAAAATCAAATTCATGAGAATTGATTCAGAGAGAACATATTTTTCAAGCATCCATTCTAAAGCAACCTACATGTCAATAACACTCTTAAAATTTTCTTAGAGATCTCTTCTTGAAATTATCTCTGAATAGGCAATAAAAATTTCTATGTTATTCTCATAAACTTCATTATTCACCATAAGTAGTAATTTACCTTTTGTTTACCATAAAGGTAGAGTACTAGGTCATTTATGACACTTGAAATGAAACTTAGCTTCAAATTTTTGTATTTTTGCTTAAATATCCAAACATAGAATCTGATCACCTTGAAAGTTAGCATATATATCTTGCTGACCACATAAAATTGTTAAGATGTCAATGTAAGTTTAAGCTGTATATAATTATAAGTTACATATTTTCCCTAAGGATATATTATTAAATCAATAATACATTAAAGCATGGGGAAATGTTTTGATATTTTTTCAAAGGAAAATAGCATAATCCTAAATATTATATAATTTCTTATCTCAGGCTTGTAAAAAACATAATTTATTTTTATAGGAACTTTAGAATTATATCAATCTAGCAAATTCTTATGTGACTATTTTTGAGTAACAGGCTTACAGGTGACCTCTTCTTTATGCTTATGAATTTTCTTATTTTCTGTAATAATATGTATTTTATTTTTGCATTGCCACCAATAGCAATCTTGAGTTTGGACTGACAGTAAAACTTAAAGGACAAAGAAGTTTTAACTTAGCTCGGATTTTATATATTTTTGAGAAAAGGATCCAGGACAAGAAACGCAGAATGTCCAGCATCATTATTTGTATCAGGGGTTCTTGCAACCACCTAGGCACAGTTTCAAGGCTCCAGGACTGCACACAACACACTCAGTAGCAAATGGATCAGCTCAACATGGACTATACTCATTGTGCTGTCCTGTGATTTGACTATCAATCCAAAACCAGGGCACTATTAGAGGCCATGAAGATTGGTATCAAAACTAAGATTAACTTTCAGACTCTCAATATAACCAAGACTCTGTGGGGTAAGTAAAAAAAAAGAAAAGAAAGGAAGTTTAGCCTAGTGACTGACTGACTGGTGGTGTTTAGAGTTGAAGAAACCTATGCATTAGGTAACTGAGAACAAATCTTAATAGTGGAATCTGGAGAAGAGGGTTGAGAAGAAAATGGCTAAGAACATAATCCTTTAGTTGTTGTTAACCATCCTAATGAAATTAAAACTGCTGATATAGAAGGGAGAATCAAGAAAAAGCCGTTTTAAGGCAGGTATTTTAAGACAAAAACTGACCCACATTGTAAAGTAAATGCTCCATTCAGAAACTGGAAGGACATCCTATTGAATCATGTTGTCACTTCCCTGCAATTGTTAGTTAGGCACTGAAAAATTAGAGGCTATTAAGAGTTGAGTTGTTTTTAAGGAAAGTACTAGCAGTATCCTGAGGAGTCTTTATAACTATAGATCCTCTGCTAAATGAAAAAGTGGTAAATAATTTAATTTTGGACACTGCATTGTTAAGGACTAACTGGAATGAGTACTGATCTGTAATGTGTTGCAGTATTTGGTATTCAAATCACACAGGACTTCAGTGGAAAATGTGATCTTAATCGCTATTCCCTTAGACCAACAGTGTTTCAAATGAAAAAGAAACTAACAGTCCCTGTAGTACAATTATCAGGGACTGGACAGACAAAAGTCCAACAACGTGACATCCCTATAAAGACCGGCTACTCCATGACATCTGGAAACCAATCTTGGCTAAGACACCTTCCTTAGTATCTGGGTTATAGTTGTCCTGCCAGATCAGATAGATTCCTGCATTTACTGGGAAACAGCTCCCAATAGCCCCTATAATGGGAAATATATAATAGATGGGGGAAACGGACATTTTTGCTGAGAATAATGTGAAATGATTCTGTTAATATTAACATAGGTTTAATTTGGTAGGCATTAATTTAATCTCTTATCCAAAGCTATATGGTATAACAAATGTTTGTAGGTCCTCTTAAGAAAATTTAAGAAAATGAAACATACCACTAATTACCATCAGAGAAAAGATATTTTGGGATATTAACCTGAAATTTCCAATTGATGTGGGAATAGTTTGACCAGAAGAGGAAATAAGGTTGGTTCAGAGAAACTGAACACACACAAATGCAGCTATCAAAACTTTAATAAGGTACAAATGATGGTAAACAAAAGGGAAAAATAAGATAGTCCAATTAATTAAGAATTATAAAAACCATCTGGTGAGGGATTTTGGTTACATATTTGCTCTTATACATTCTGGTGATTATAGGTATACAAAGCTTATTTTTTTCTATGTATAAAATATTAGGACATGTTTGTCATAAGAATTATGAGCAATATATAACACAAAGATAACCACCTAGGTCATGACAAGCTATCAAGGTAAAGGGTTAACTGTAGGTATGAATCTTTTCCAAAAAGGTAGGAGTATCTGGAAAGATGACTTTTGAGTATGCTTTTTCACAAAACAGTTGTCTAAGTTTAAAAACCTAGGTGGCTCAGATATTAAAGATTCTGCCTGCAGTGTGGGAGACCTGGGTTTGATCCCTGGGTTGGGAAGATACCCTGGAGAAGGGAATGACTACCTACTCCAGTATTGTTGCCTGGAGAATTCCATGGACAGAGGAGCCAGGAGGGCTACAGTCCACAGGGTCACAAAGAGTTGGACATGACTGAGCAACTTCCACCTTCAAGTACTGGAGGGTTCTAGGAAGATGGAGAGTAGGAAGCACCAGGAATCTATCTCTCCACATAGACAATAAATGCAATGCCAGACTCTGTCTGATATAACTTTTGGGGAAACTCTGGAGTCTTCTGCAAGCTTGAAACTATCAAGGGAAGGCTTGTATATTAAATTGTGGTTAATTTCAGCTCTTAGCACAGTAGCGGCTGTTCACATGTACCCAAAGCAACTTGTGCACAGCCTGTGAAAAGAACTCTTTTCTTCAAATATCAGAGATAACAGAGGTGGAAACAAAGAAGGCAAAGCCATTACTGTTTCATTTCCCCACAACTGTTGCAGGCTTCTCCCCTTTTGACTAAGGTGGCCTCTAAGGAATGTAAAGAGCAAGTAAGTACCCTTTTCCTCTTCCCTTAATATTTCTTTTTTCCCATTGGGAGCCAGACACTGAAGACCAGAATATACAAAAGCAATTGCATATTTTGAGGAGATTAGAAAGTAACCACCTATGTGCACAGGCTTAGAAACAACATCAAAGGCCATAAGATTACAACTCAGGCTGGTCCTTGGCACAGAAACAGCTTTCAACAATCAAAAAACAAAAGCAACAACAACAAGAACAAAAACTCAGTAAACCCTGGGGACTAGATACATTCTGATTTCTAAAGTTGCCACATTATTAGATTCAAACATCTGGTTTTCAACAACAAAAAAATCACAAGGTATACAAAGATACATCAAAGTACAGCCCATTCAAAGGAAAAAATGAATCAACAGAAACTGTCCCTGGTGGGGGTGGGGGGGGGAGGGGACTGATGGCAGATATACTGGACAAAGACTTTAAAACAGCTGTCTTAAAGATGCTCAAAAATCTAAAGGAAGCTATAGTGAAAGTCAAGAAAATGATGAGTGAACAACATGGAAATACCAATAAAGAAACATAAAACCTAAAAATAACCCCCAGGCCCCAAATCCTAGAGCCGAAAAGTACAAAAAGTGAAATGAAAAAAAGAAATCACTAGATGGATTAAACAACAGATTTGAGCAGGCAGAAGACAGAATCAGCAAACGTAAAGATAGGACAATGCAAACAACAGCCTGAGACACAGAAAGAAAAAAGATTGAGGAAAAGTGAAAAATAAGATCATCAGCTGATTTCTCACCAGAAACTTTGGAAGCCAGAAAGTAGTGGGTAGATATATTTAAACTGATAAAAAAGAAAACAAATGTCAACTGAGAATCTTTTATCTGGCAAAACTATTTTTTAAAAGTGAGGGAAAAATTAAGATATTGTGAAAGAAACAAAAGCTAAGAGAGATCATTGCCACTAAACCTGCCCTGCAAGAATTACTCAAGGCAGTCCTTGCAGGGTGAAATAAACAGTAACTTTAAGTCATGTGAAAAAATAAAGATCTCAATAAAGGTAAATGCATGGATGTTTATAAAAGCTAGTAATATGGTAACAATAGTTTCTACTTCCACTTTTTGTTTTCTGCATAATTTTAGAGACTAATACATTTAAAAGAACAACTGGTCAAAAAGGTAGTATCACTGTGACTTTGGTATGCAACTCTCATTTTCAAATTTAAGAAACTGCATTTAAAAGAATAATTAATGAATTATTAATTAATTAATTATTAATAATTATTAATTATTTGGGGTCAAACAGTGTATAAAGATGCAATTTTATGACATTAACAATCAAAAGGGGTGAGGATGGAACTATGAAGAAGCAGAGGTTTTGTACATTACTGAAGTTAAGCTGGTAGAAATTCAACTAAAAGTATTATAACTTTAGGGTGCTAAAGGTACTCCCCCATGGCAACCAGAATAAAAACAGCTATAATAAATAGCTGTAGGATATATACAAAAGAAAATAAGAAAGAAATTTAAATATTCCACTATGAAAAATAAACACGAAACAGTAATATAGGAAATGAGGAACAAAAAGCTCTAAGGCATATAGAAAACAAACAGCATAATGACAGAAGCCACTCCTTATCAGTAACTGCTTTAAATGTAAATGAATTAAACTCTCCAAGCAAAAAGAGATTGACAGAATGGATAAAAACACATGAACCAAGTACAAGCTATCACATGAAACTTACTTAAAAGTAAGTAAAACCAAAGAAACAAATAGATTAAAAGATATTTTATACAAATAGTAACCAAAAGAGGGCGGTGGCTATACTAAGGTCAGACAAAACAGACTTTAAATCAAAGAGTTTACAATAGACAAATGACATTATATACTAACCAGAGGTTCAAGAAAATAAAACAATTATATAAACATGTATGCATCTAATAGCAGACCATCAAAATACATGAAGCAAATAGTGAAAATATTGAAGGAAGAAATAGACAGTTCTACAATAATAACTGAAGACTTCATTACCCCACTCTCAATCAGAAAGCAAGGAAAGAAACTGAGAATTCAACACAACAGACCAACTAGATCTAGCAGAACACTTTACTCAACAGCAGCAGCATCTATGTTCTCCTCAAGTATACATGGGATATTTTCTAGAGTAGACTAAATGTTATGCCACAGATTATGTCTCAATAGATTTAGTTCTTTTCATTTTTAAAGAATATTTATTTATTTGGCTGCACTGGGTCTTAGTTGTGGCACGTGGATCTTCAATCTTCATTGTGGCATGCAGGACCTTTAATTACAGCACATGACCTCTTAGTGGCAGCATGAGGGATCTAGTTCCCTGGTCAGGGATCAAACCTGAGTGCCCAGCATTGGGAGCATGGAGTCTTAGACACTGGACCACTAGGGAAATCACTAGTCTCAACAGATTTAATAAGACAGGCATCATACTATATTCTCTGACACAACAAGGGGAATTTAGAAATCAATAATACAAGTAAAACTGAAAAATTCACAAATTTGCAGAAATTAAAAAGCACATTCTACAACAACCCAATGGATCAAAAAGATATCACAATAGAAATTAGGAAATACTTAAGAGATGAATGGAAATGAAAACATAAGATAAAACTTATTAGACAAAGAAAGCAGTACTAAAGGGAAACTTATAGCCAGCCATACATGCTTACATTAAAAAGCAAGAAAGATGTCAAATCAACAATCTAACATTCCAACTTAAGGAACTAGCAAAGGAAGAAGAAATTAAGCCCAAATCTAGCAGATGGAAGTAAATGATACAGATTAGAGTGAAAATAACAAAATAGAAAATGGAAAAACGAAAGAAAGAAAATCAACAGTTTTTTGAAAAGGTCAACAAAATTGACAACTTTTAGTTAGATGAATTAAGAAGAGAGAAGTCTCAAATTACTAAAATCAGAAATGAAAGTGAAGACATTATTACTGATTCTAAACATTACACAGATACCAAAGAAAGACAGTCACTATTTTTTTAAAATTAATATAATTTAAAAAGGGGGGGGGGGGAGAAAAAACTACAGACCATTATCCCTTACAAACACTGAGGCAAAATCCTTAACAAAATACTAGCAAACTGAATTCAACAGTATTTAATGGATTATATACCATGATTCAGTCCTAGGAAGCAAAGATGTTTCAATATACCAAAATCCACCAAGGTAATATATCACAGTAAGAGAATAAAAGAGGAAAACCACACTGTCATTACAACTGACACAGAGAAATTATTTGATAAAATTTATAATACTTTTTCATGATAAAAACACCTTAGAAATTAGGAATAGAAAGAAATTACCTCAACAATATAAAAGCCATATATGAAAAGCCCATAGTGAAGGTCATACCCAATGGTGAAAAACTAAAAGCTTTTAAGATCAAGAATAAGGCAAAGATGCTCACTTTTTCCAGTTCCATTTATCACAACACTGAAAGTTCTAACCAGAGCAATTAGATAAGAAAGACAAATAAAAGGCATTCAACTTGGAAAGGAAGCAATAAAAGTATCTGTACTTACAGATGACATGATCTTACATGCAGAAAACCATGAGGATTCCATACACACAACAACAACAACAACAAAACGTTTAACTAATAAGTGAATTCAGGAAAGTAGCAGGTAGAAAGTCAACATTAAAATACTGCATTCCTATTTAACGACAATGAACAATCTGAAAGGAAATTAGTAAAACAATGCCATTTACAATAGCACCAAAAAAAAAGTACTTCAGAATTAACCAAGGAGGTGAAAGACTTGTACAATGAAAACCACAAAACACTGATGAAAGAAATTAAATAAAACATAAATAAATGGAAACACAACCTATGTTTATGAATTGGAGACTTAATATTATTAAGATGCTAATACTACCCTAAACCATCTACAGATTTAGTGAAATTCCCAAAAATTCCTAAGGATAGATTTTGCAGAAGTTGAAAAACTCACCCTGAAATTCATATGGAATCTCAAGAGATTCGGAATAGCTAAAACAATCTTGAAAGCTTAAGGACTCACACTTTCTCACCTCAAAACTTACCAACTATAAAGCTACAGTAATCAAAATTGTATGGTACTGGCATCAAGATAAACATATAGACCAGTGAGATAGAATAGAAAGCTCAGAAGTAAACCTCCATATCTGAAAATCTGTTCAACTGATTTTCAAAAATTGTGCCAACATCACTGAATGGGAAAAGGGCAGTCATTTCAACCAACGATTCTGGGGAAACTGGATATCCACATGCAAAAGATTAAAATTGGACCCTTTCCTAAAACCATTTACAAAAACGAAACAGATCGCCAGCCTAGGTTGGATGCATGAGACAAGTGCTCAGGGCTGGTGCACTGGGAAGACCCAGAGGGATGGGATGGGGAGGGAGGTGGGTGGGGGATTGGGATGGAGAACACATGTAAATCCATGGCTGATTCATGTCAATGTATGGCAAAAAACACTACAATATTATAAAGTAATTAGCCTCCAACGAATACAAATAAATGAAAGAAAAAAAAAAGAATCAAAGATCTGAATATAAGACCTAAAACTAAGATACTCTTACATGAAAACACAGGGCAAGACTTCATAACATTGCACCTGGCAATAATTTCTTGGAATAGAACACAAAAGGCAACAAAAGAAAAAAATAGACAAATGGACTTTATGAAAATTTCTAAGTTTTGTACATCAAAAGACAATATGAAAAGGGTTTAAAAAAAGAACCTATGGAATGGAAGAAAATATTTGTAAATTATCTGATGAGAGATTAATATCCAGAATATAGTAAGGACTCTTAAAACTCAACAACCAACAAAAAATTCAATTCAAATCTGGGCAAAAGACTTGAATAGACACTTTCTCCAAATAAGATATACAGTGGCCTAATAGCACAGGACAAAATGCTCAGCATCACTAATCAAGGAAATGCAAATCAAAACTACAATAAGATTACCACCTCACATCCATTAGGATGGCCACTGTCAAAGAGAAAGTAAGTGTTGGTGAGGATGTGGAGAAACTGGAACTTCTCTACAGTATTGGTGGGAATGTAAAATGGTATAGCCACTGTGGAAAACAGTAGGGTGGTTCCTCAAAACAAAGGGCAGAGGGAGAAGAAGACATCAGAGGATGAGACGGCTGGATGGTTCACCGATGCAATGGACATGAACTTGGGCAAACTCCAGGAGATGGTGAGGGACAGGGAGGCCTGGCCTGCTGCAGTTCACGGGGTTGCAAAGAGTCGGACACGACTAGGCAACTGAATAACAACAGCAGCAATTTCACTGATGGGTATTTACCCAAAAGAACTGAAAACAGAGTCTCAAAGAGATATGTATATAGATATTCATAGCAGCATTATTCACAATAGCTAAAGCATGGAAGCAAACCAAGAATCCATCAAGAGATGAATGAATAAGCAATATGTGGTATATTTACATACAACAGAATATTATTCAGTCTTAAAATGTAAGGAAACTCTGACATATACTATAATATGGATGAACCTTAAGGACATTATGCTAAGCAAAATAAACTAGTCACAGAGACAAATACTGAATGATTCCACCTATATGATATACTTAGTCAAAATCATGGAAACAGAAAGTACTCACTGTGTTCTTTTCTGTTTGAAAAATTCCCCCAAAAGAAAGCTATGCATTATGTGAATCCAACTTTGGGAATTTTCAGAATGTTATTTACCTCACAAAAAGCAAAAATCAACTTTTATACTTTTTCTCTGTAAAATACGTTGTTACAACTGATTATTAAGGTACTAAGAAAGTGAATAACTAATGTTACCTTCCAACAACTTCCTTATGAATATTTTTCCAGTGGTCCTTGTCTGAATCAGTTCCTATGTTAGGATCTAGACTCTTCAGAGAAACACCAGCAACATTTACTCCACTCCATAAAGGCACTAAAAGAAATAAATCTCAGAATGAACTTTTCTTCCCAATACTTCAGTTGTTTAAATGCAGTGGATTTCTTTTTACCCAGGTGTTGGCTTTATCATATTTTATTAACTTGCCATACATATATGGTAAGTTCAGTGGGGTTTTAAAGAATAAAGTTAGGTTACTTACCTTACACCATATATAAAAATAAGTTTCAAATAGACAAAAGAGAGAAATGTAAAAATTAAAATTATAAAGTATCATAAAATATGCAGTAGAATTTATGTGTAATTTGTGATAAGGAATCATGTTAAAGCAAGATATAAATACAGAATCTACAAAGAAAATAACCTATAAGAAATAACAAAATATTATGAAGGCAAAGAGCAATAAATTAATATCATACTATTAAACCATACAGAGTTTTTTTTTTAAATAAAATCATGGAATATTAAATGGGAGAAATTAAAACATATCTGGGAAAATTATTTTTAATGATTGTTGTCTTTTAAGCTAAGACAATAATACAAGCCAACAGAATCAAATTAAGGCACAGGTCAAAAAAATTTGTTTAAATCAAATAAAAAATAGTTATTATACTATGACCATTGAAGTATTTATTAAATGTTTTGAACAAACGGATGATTGAATAAAGGAATAAACGGTGCCTATTCTCAATGGACCAGTTGGCATTACGGAAAGAAGACTGATACACATCACAGAATTAGAGAGCATTATAAGCATGAGGTTCTAAATGTGTAGTTTCGTGGTGGTAGTTTAGTCACTAAGCCGTGTCTGACTCTTGCAACCCCATGGACTGTAGCCCACCAGGTTCCTCTGTCCATGGGATTTTCCAGGCAAGAATACTGGAGTGAACTGCCATTTCCTTCTCCAAAGGATTTTCCTGATCCAGGAATTGAACCCAGGTCTCCTGCATTGCAGGCAAATTCTTTACTGACTGAGCTATGAAGGAACCCAAAATATCTAAATGTGTAGCAGAGATTAAATGTTTAAGTTAGGAAAAGAGCCAAGACATATGACCTAAGTAATAGTTTAAATCACACATTAAAAATTTTATTTCTGTGAAAAGTCAGGGAAAAACAAATCTCAAGAGTCACAAAGTAGATTAATGGTTGCCTGTGGCTAGGGCAGGGGGTGAGTACAGGAATTGGAGTTCTTGGGGGTGATGCAAATTTTCTACTATTAGACTGTGGTGATGGTTGCACAACTTTGTGAATAAAAATCCAATGAATTATACACTTTAAATGGGTAAAATTTATGGGATGTGTATTATATCTTAATAATTCTGTCGTTAAAACCACAATGAAAGTGCTCCAGACCAAAAAAAAAAAAAAAAAAACCAAACACACACACACTCATTGAATTTTAAAATAGCTATATGCTCTATGCACTATTTTGTGTGAGGTAGCTAAATCCAATGACACAAAAGACTGAAAGTTAAGGAAAACAAACAGTAAAATGCCAACACTTTAAGGAAAAGAAGCATTATTAAAGAAAAGAAGTGCGATTATATAATGGTAATGAGTTTACACTTACCACTAGAATCACCATGTTCACCAATAATCCAACCATGGCAGCTTGAGGGATGTACACCTAACTTCTGTCCAATTAGGTAACGGAAACGGGCAGAGTCTAGATTACAACCACTTCCAATTACACGAGTTGCAGGTAAGCCACTTAACTTCCAGACAACGTATGTCAAAATATCCACTAGGAAAAAAAATTTCTTGTTAGAGAAAGATTCATAGTAACTTCTTACAATTTGATATTCTGAATAGACAGATCAATTGTCTTAGAGTCAAATATAGATTCATTAGAGTTCAAAATGAAGCAAGTCAACAAAGAAAAAATAATCTCTCAGATGGGTTTTAAAAGATTAAATGATCACCATCAGAATTTTAAAATGAAAGATTCTTTTTTGAAATAGCCTATGTGCTTATCTGTATATTTAATGATTGGTGAATTATACCTCTTTAAGATCACCTAGCTTTTTCCTCTCCATCATCACCGCCTCATGTAAACTATCAGAGTCTCCTACCTAGAATAAAGCCACATGCATGCTTAGGACTGTATGCAGGTGTGTGCATGCTCAGGAAAAACATGATAAGATTGTAAACTTTAGCTCTGTCTAACCATGAGGTTCTATGAAAGCAGGAAGTAAAGGCTAAGGCACAGTTACAAACTGCCTGGCTGAGTGTTGAAGGCATGCCCCAACTTGTACACAGAGCACTGCAGCAAAGACTGGGAGGTATCTTTTGGTTCCAAGCATTTAAGGAAAGTTTTGTCCAATCAGTGGCGGATCACTGAACAGATAGAACATAGACCTCTGTGTCCACATATAATAAAAATACAGACTTGACAGAATTAACTCATAAAAGTCACAAACTACAACAAGCTGATGCAAAGCAAACGCCGAGAAGAAAGAATTTCATTCACAGAGTTTTTCTACTGTGCTTTTTAAATGTTTGTTTCAACAAATTATGAGGCATGAAACAAAATAAGGAAATACATATCATAGAAAGAGGAAAAAACATCAACAGAGACTGCCCCTGAGAAAGCCCAGGCATTAAACAACTACCCTGTCTTCAAGTCCACTGATTCTTCCTTCTGCCTTCTCACTCTGCTATTGAGTCCCTCTAGTTAATATTCATTTAACTTTTTAACTTCAGAATTTCTATTCTTTTTTAAAAAATAGCATTTATTTATTTAGTAATATTCACCATTTGGTGAGAGATCAACCTCATTATTTCCTTTAGTTCTTTAGACATGTTTTGTTTTAGTTCTTTAAACATAGTTAAAGTAGTTCATTTAAAATATCTGATAAATCTCTATCCAGTTACTCTGGCTAGAATTTCTAGCATGATGCTAAACAGAAGTGGCAAAAGCAAGTCTCACTGCCTCATTCCTGGTCTCAGAAGTAAAATCATTCAGTCTAGTACCATCAAGTATAAGGCTAGCTGGGGTTTTTTCATAAATTTTTTTTTATGAGGTTGAAGAAAATTCCTTGCATTCATGGGTTAGTAAATTATTTTTTAAAATCATAATTCAGTGTGGAATTTTGTTTACTGCCTTATCTGCATCTATTAGCCTTTTATCATTATATAATATTCTTGTCTGCAACAATAATTTTTATATTAAAGTCTAATTTCTGTGATATCAGTATAGTAACTCCAGCTCTCTTTTAGCTCCTGTTTGTATGTGGTACCTTTTTCCACCTTTTTATTTTCACTTTACTGTGTCTTTTTATTCTCTTTTGAATTAAAATATTTTTTCAATTTTTATTAGAGTATTCTGTGTGTGGTCAGTCCTATCCAACTCTTTGCAACCCCACGGACTATAGCCTACGCCAGGTTCCTTCTGTCTATGGAATTTTCCAGGCAATAACACTGGAGTGGGTTGCGATTTCCTTCTCTAGGGGATCTTCCTGACCCAGGGATTGAATCTGTGTCTCTTACATTGGCAGGCAGATTCTTTACTACTCCACCACCTGGGAAGCCCCTTTTTGAAGCATAGCTGATTTACAACGCTGTGTCAGTTTCAGGTATACAGCAAAGTGAGTCAGTTATACATATATCCACTCTTGGTAGATTACTGAACGGATGAAACACAGACTTCTGTGTCCACGTATAATAAAGAATACAGACTTGACAGAATTAACTCATAAAAGTCACAAAACAACATATATATGTACATATATCCACTCTTTTTTAGATTCTTTTCCTATATAGGCCATTATGGAGTATTGATTAGAGCTCCCTGTGCTATACATTAGTGCTTATTAGTTGCCTATTTTATGTGTAGTAGTGTGTATACGTAAATGCCAATCTCCCAATTTATCCTTCCCTCCCCCTACTCTGGTAAACCATAAGTGTGTTTTCTTCACATCCGTGACTCTACCTGTTTTGTAAATAAGTTCATCTGTACCTTTTTTTTTAGATTCCACACATAAATATGATAAATAACATATGATAGGCTTCCCTGGTGGCTCAGTGGTAAAAGAGTCCAGCTGCCAATGCAGGAGACACAGGTTTGATCCCTAGAGAAGGAAATAGCAACCCACTCCTTTATTCTTACCTGGGAAATCCCATGGACAGAGAAGCCTGGCAGGCTACAGTCCAAGAGGTCACACAAGAGTTGGACACAACTTACTGACTAAACAACAATGCATAAAACTTACACATCAATTATATATCAATAATGCTGAGAAAAAAAAAGTATTGTGTACTTGGATTGGTGTGGTTTATCGTTATAAATTTGCTAAGCGATATTGTTTTAAAAAGAAAAAAAAAAAGAAATGGTGTGGAAAGGTCAGTTTTCATTCCAATCTCAAAGAAAGGCAATGCCAAAGAATGTTCATACTACTGCACAATTGCACTCATCTCACACGCTAACAAAATACTCAAAATTCTCCAAGCCAGGTTTCAACAGTATGTGAACTGTGAACTTCCAGATGTTCAAGTTGGATTTAGAAAAGGCAGAGGAACCAGGGATCAAACTGCCAACATCCGCTGGATTGTTGAAAAATCAAGAGTTCCAGAAAAACATCTACTTTTGATTTATTGACTATGCCAAAGCCTTTTAACTATGTGGATCACAACAAACTCTGGAAAATTATTAAAGAGATGGGAATATCAGACTACCTGACCTGCCTCCTGAGAAATCTGTATGCAGGTCAAGAAGCAACAGTTAGAACTGGATATGGAACAACAGACAGGTTTCAAATTGGGAAAGGAGTACGTCAAGGCTGTATATTGTCACCCTGCTTATTTAACTTACATGCAGAGTATATCATGCGAAATGCCGGGTTAGATGAAGCACAAGCTGGAATCAAGATTGCCAGGAGAAATATCAATAACCTCAGATACGCAGATGACACCACCCTTAAGGCAGGAAAGGAAGAACTAAAGAGCCTCTTGATGAAAATGAAAGAGGAGAGGGAAAAAGTTGGCTTAAAACTCAACATTCAGAAAACTAAGATCATGGCATCCAGTCCCATCACTTCATGCAAATAGATGGGGAAACAATGGAATCAGCGAGAGACCTTATTTTTTGGGGCTCCAAAATCACTGCAGATGGTGACTGCAGCCATGAAATTAAAAGATGCTTGCTCCTTAGAAGAAAAGTTATGACCAACCTAGAAAGCATATTAAAAAGCAGAGACATTACTTTGCCAACAAAAGTCCGTCTAGTCAAAGCTATGGTTTTTCCAGTAGTCATGTATGGATGTGAGAGTTGGATTATAAAGTTGAGCACTAAAGAATTGATGCTTTTGAACTGTGGTGTTGGAGAAGACTCTTGAGAGTTCCCTGGACTGCAAGGAGATCCAACCAGTCCATCCTAAAGGAAATCAGTCCTGAATATTCTTTGGAAGGACTGATGCTGAAGCTGAACCTCCAATACTTTGGCCACCTGATACAAAGAACCAACTCATTGGAAAAGACCCTTGATGCTGGGAAAGATTGAAGGCAGGAGGAGAAGGGGACGACAGAAGATGAGATGGTTTTAAAAAACCATTTAAAAAAGTCCATCACTGATGCGATGGAAGTGAGTTTGAGTAAGCTCTGGGAGCTGGTGACGGATAGGAAGGTCTGGCGTGCTACAGTCCATGGGGTCACAAAGAATCGGACATGACTGAGTGACTGAACTGAACTGAATGGAAATATCATCCTTATGCAGTTAAAGGTAATAGAAAAGACTCACCTGGGTTTGAAACAATAAGCATCTTACAGTCAGGACTATTTTGGACTATGGCAGGAATGATTGACTTCATGATATCCACATTACGTTGGACCAGGTTAAGGCGACTTTCTCCCTCTTGCTGCCGTGCACCTGCTGTAATAATAACTAATCTGGAATTTGCAGATACACTGTAATCTAAAGAAGGAAACAAAAGAAAATATTTGGATCAAGACTGCCATGATCTCTGTGCTTTAATTCTTTAAAAGTCTATTGTATGGTGATAGTATTAAAGTACTCCATTATTATCATGGCTTGCACTTGCAAATGAACAGATTTTCCACACAGTAATGTTATCTTAGTCATGTCTGACTTTTTGGGATCCTCTGGACTATAGCCTGCCAGGCTCCTTTGTTCATGGAATCCTCCAGGCAAGAATACTAGAGATGGTAGCCATTCCCTTCTCCAGGAGATCTTTCTGACCCAGGGATCAAACCTGCGTATCTTGAATTGTAGGCGGATTCTTTACTGTTTGAGCCACCAGGGAAGCCATGAAATTAAAAGACGCTTGCTTCGTGGAGAAGGAATGGCAACCCATCCCAGTATTCTTGCCTGGAAAAGTCCGTGGACAGAGGAGTCTGGCGGGCTGAAGTCCATGGGGTTACATGACTGAGCATGTGTGCACGAGGGTGGAGGGAGATGGGTTGGTAGCAATAAAGTGGTAGAACTAAAAAAAAAAAAAGACACTTGCCCCGTGGAAGAAAAGTTATGACAAACCAAGACAGTGTATTAAAAAGCAGACACATCACTTTGCCAACAAAGTTGGACCATGAAGGCTGAATCTTGACGAATTGATGCTTTAGAACTGTGGTGTTGGAGTAGACTCTTGACAGTCCTTTTGAAAGCAAGGAGATCAAAGGAGTCAATCCTAGAGGAAATCAACCCTGAATATTCATTGGAAGGACTGATGCTGAAGCTGAAGCTCCAATACACTGGTCACCTGATATTAAGAGCTGACTCATTGGAAGAGACCCTGATGCTCAGAAAAATTGAGGGCAGGAGAAGAGGGTGACAGAGGATGAGACAGCTGGATGGCATCACTGACTCAATGGACATGGGTTTGAGTAAACTCAGAGAAATGGTGAAGAACAGGGAAGCCTGGCATGCTTGAGCCTGCTCATGGTGTCCATGAGGTTGCAAAGAGTGGGTCACAACTGAGCGACTGAACAACAGTGTTACCTAGTATAACCTGAAGGAAATCTTGTCACTAATGATTTACCAATGTTCACACCGATTTAAAAAAGTAAAATAATAGAACCTACCATCCCTTTTAGCCCACATTTCCATTTTTTATTAAAGCCTGAGGCAATGCAACTCAACTCTCTGGATTCTTAGAAATGCCATATGAATCAAAAGCTTAGAATTCTGAGAATTTATGTGTGTTTGAGGATTTGAAGAGTGAGAATGTATTACAATTATTGTGAGGGGCTATGCTTAAGATCATAAAAACGTTCTTCATTCACATAAGAAAATTAACCTTCTAAATTTGATGACCAGTTGTAAAGTATTTCACTTATTAAGCCCAACAACATGATGTTCAGTATCCCACAGTGGACTTTTAAAAAAGTATTATAGGGCTTCCTTGGTGGTCTACTGGTCAAGAATCTGCATTCCTTGGGCTGCCATCCACATCCCTTGGGGCTGTGCACCCACCACATAGGGACCAGAGTCCGGTGCAGAGAGTGCTTCGTCCTGGAACTCGGCGTACAGCCCAGAAAGGAGGTTGCCCCCTCCCCTGACAGGCATGGCATGGTTCCTGGGAACCTGGTGCTAAACCATTCCTAGAAGACCTGCTTCTGGGTCTGGGTTTCATACGTAACAGAATGGCTCCCTTACAGCAATCTACTGAACATCAGACCTCCACAAAAGGGTTTAAAAAAAAAAGAATCCGTGGTCCCATGCAGAAGAGTCAGGTTCCATCCCTGGTGTGGGAACTAAAACCCCATATGCCTGGGGCAACTAAGTCCGGGCACACATTAAAGATATCATTCCACTGTTTTCAGCTTTCACCACTACTATTGATAAGTCAGTCTGCCTCCCCCTCCCTTTTCTGTAGGTAATTTGTTTTCTGATCATTTTAAAATTCTCTTTGTTTTTAAAGTTTTCTAATTTCACAAGACTGTGTCTAGATGGGGATTTTTATTTATCCGTCTTGAGGTTATTTGGGTTGAATCCATGTTCTCCAAAATGCTGAATCAAAATCTTCTCAAGTATTTTCTCTGCCTCATTCACTCTTCTAAGTAGAAGTATTTTACACTGTCTCACTCTATCCTCCATGATTCTTAACCTGTCATATTTTCTACTTCTTGCCATCTTCTGGGTAATTGCCTTAGATTCACCACTTGTTTCTTCAAATATGTCTGCTGTATTATCAAATCTATTAATTTTTTGTTTCATTCCATTTCATATTCAGAAGTTATATTAATATTTGGTTATGTCTAAAAATCTGTTCTTTTTCTTACAGTTTTCTATCTTATACTGATATTTTCAAGCTTGTGCTTTATTCTTTAAATAATCACAGTTAAATTATAATTTGTTTTATAACTTCTTTATCAGAAACCTACTGTGGCCTCTGTCGGTTCTTGCTCATTTTTTCTTGTAGATTTAATTATTCATACTGTGACATGTTTACCTTTCATGAAACTTTATTTGGGGAAGTTCTTTGAGGTCTTAAATAAAATGTATTTCCTCCAGAGACTATCTTAAGATTGCTAAGCTTTTATTGGAATTTAATTAAGGGCCAACTTGTGGCTCCAAATCCTTAGCAGCCATTTCCCTCTTTTACTAAAGCTTTTCTGAGACAGTCAATTTTACTTGCAGTTCCCAGAGATAGGGAGAAGGGAATTATTTCTAGGTCATTCTTACATTAGGAAATTGGCAAATTAAGGCCAGCAAGTCAAATCTGTTCTACTACCTGTTTTTGTAAATAAAGTCTCTTTGGAACATAGCCACATCCACATGCTTATGTATTGTCAATGGATGCTTTAATACAACAGGAGGGCTGCAAGTTTTGACAGAGACTATGTTGCTCACAAAGCCTGAAATACTATGTGACCCTTTACAGAAAAAAGTTTACTGATCCCTGGTGTAGTCCATTGGGGTCTGCTTTATGGGGTTATTTCCTACGCACCTCTCAAATTAGGCTGTCTCCAGTCTGCTAAGTCCTGTGAGGCAGGGAAAACCAAAATTCAAGTTCTAGGTTTGGCTAATGCTAGCTAGTGAAAACTAGCAACAGTGCTGTTTAACTCTATAATTTCCTGTCTTCATTCAGCACCTGTTCTGAAAATGTCTTAATTTTATTAAGAGCATATCAATTCTTTAAGTATTGATATTTACTCTTTCATATTTTTTGCAGAAGTTTTGTTATTTATAGCAAAGGGATTGATTCAGGTACTTATCCTGCCATATTACTAGAAATTAAAAGCTGAATGATTTTTAAAAGTATTTTAATACAGGAGTAGCTTTTTAACTTGACTCTGCTCAACAAATTCAATAGATTAACTGATGTAAAACATACTGATACCCAAGGTACACTGAACACTCTCAACTATTAATAGTAGACTTCTAATATGTATGTCTGTATACTTCTGTGCTTGTGAGTTGCTGCATATCAAGAATTTGTCGTGTTTCTACCCAAACATATTTATGCCAGATATATTAATTACATAATACGACGTAAACCACTAAAATATGAGGGTGAAAGAAATACATAGTAAACATGACATTCAGGATTGAGATGTGAATAGATTTAACACACACAATGTGTCAAGTGAATTGGTAATGTTTTACTTCTTTTGCTATGTGCTGGCTACATTGATGTTTGTTATACTTAAGCTCTAGCTCTTTTTTACATCTCAGGTATTTCACAGTTAATTTTTTAATGACTGTTACTATGAAAATTAAGTTGAATGCTTTAGAAAGACATGTTAAAATAAAAATCTTTAAAAATCTTCCTTTTAGTTATAAGAGAAATAAAAATGAAGAAAAACCATAAAAATTTATTAGCGTTTTGTGATTAGACTGCTTCATGAGTATCTTAATTATGGTACTTTAAAGAAATAGAAATGATTATTACTGGTTTGCTATTAAAAAAAAAAAATACTGCAAAAACTCCAATCAGTTGAGCCATGCTGAAAGGTCTTACCCTCCAATCAGAAAATTAGCAAATGAAGTTCTTGTACATTTTACATGTTTCAGGTCAATATAAAATTTTATGATGATTCTAACAGGTACTTTAAAAGTAAGTAACTATTTTCAGTTCCAATTATGTTAGACAAGAGGGCTTCTAGTAACAAGTACATCTGTTGAATCACATTACCAAAAAGCACACTATATATAATACTTTATGATAAAATAATTATTTTTCCTAATTCTCTAAGCATTCTTAGTTGGCCAAAACATAACGCTAATGCTGATGGGGCTAAGCTCTCCATTTCCTCTTCTACAGCTTCAAACTATACCCTGAAACCTGGTTGTCTAAAAAACAAGTTAAAACATATAGATACACACATCTAAAAAAACAAGAATATAGATAAATGTATCAATAATATCACAAAAACTATTTAAGACTGCATATCTTTGGGAAAATATATACAACTGAATGACAAGTTTAAAAAGCATTTATATAATACAATGTCAGTTGTGTAAAAAAACAAATGAATAGAAAAAAGTAAAGACATACACAAAACCATTAACAAGAGAGATTCAAAAAATTTAATACTGTTTTTATATTTATCAAATATTCTCCAATCAGAATGGAATGTTCTTTTTTTAAAAATTAACCTTCTAAATTATATGTCCTAATTACAAAGGGGCTATTTTAAATTTTACACTTATTGACAACAATTTGATAGACTTCACTATTTTTTTTTAAGTTTTGAAAATAATTTTATAAAACTAACCTTTTCCAGAGACAATCTTTGAAGTATTAAAGAAAAGACTGCCATGCTGAAGATCCATTGTTTCTCCCTTCAGTTTGTCTGATACAACATCAACAAGGGCAAGCTCATCAGCCAAATCCTAAAATACATGAAAGATCTGAATAAAATGTTCCCATTTCAATTTTAAGAGAAAAAGAAAAAATTTTATGTGGTTATTTTATAATCAGACTTCCCTATAGCTCAGATGGTAAAGAATCTGCAAAGAAGTGCTACATTTTTAGTAGAAAAAGTGATATAAAAATAATAATTCTTTACAGGAGTTCTTTGGTGGCCTAGTGGTTAGGATTTTGGACTTTCACTGCCATGGCTTGGGTTCAATCTCTAAATCCCTGGTCAGGGAACTGAGATCCTGCAAGCTGCAAGGCTTGGCCAAAAAGAAAAAAAGTCTTTTAATGTGCCTATACTTTGGCCACCTGATGCAAAGAGCTGACTCATTTGAAAAGATCCTGATGCTGGTAAAGATTGAAGGCAGAAGGAGAAAGGGACGACAGAGGATGAGATGATTGGATGGCACCACCGATCAATGGACATGAATTTGAGTAAACTCCGGGAGTTGGTGATGGACAGGGAGGCCTGACGTGCTGCAGTCCATGGGGTTGCAAAGAATCAAGACATGACTGAGCAACTGAACTGAACTGAATGTACCTAAAGACACCAGAAGTTAAGGTAAACAACAGAATGCAGCAAAAAGTATTAATTGTTTTGCCTTCATGTAATTGTTAAGTTTTTCAGAATTGTTTTTTTTCCGACTTCAGATAACAGCTTTAAAACAAACGAAAACGTATGAAATCCTTCCAAAGGATTTTATTATATTTAACCCTTATGCCTAATTTCTGAATTGGTTGAAGCTGTTTTTAGTATGAATCCTTATGGCCAAAAATGAAAGGTAGGCACCTCTGGGAAACCACTTCATGTGGACTTGGTATATTATAATTAACATTGGCCCTCCAACTTAGGGGTAGGTAAGTAACCATACACCCAGACCCAACCAGTTGTTTCATCCTTCCTTCTGGACTCAGCAGTTACTTCACAAGTGGGCATATGGCCCAGGCATAATAAATGAGCACAGTGTCTGTGAGCTTAGAAAATGGAAGTGAATTCTGGCCCTTTCACCTCCTAGGCATTTGACCATGAGCAAGCTCTTTAACATATATGCTTCAGTATTTTCATCTATAAATGGAGATGATAACAGTACCTACCTCCTAAGGTTGTTATAAAGATTAAAAAATACCTTTAAAATAAAAATTACCTTTAAAACATTTAGAGAAGTGAAAAACTTAGCAATGAAAACTACAAAACTGCTGAAATAAAGAAGAAATAAATAAACAGACATCCTATGTTCATGAACTGGAAAATAAAGTATTATTAAGACATCAATACTACTCCAAGCAATCTTCAGATTTAATGCAACCACTACAAAAATTCCAATGGCATTTGTTTCAAGAATTAGAAAATTCCATTCTAAAATTCTTATGGAATCTCAAGAGACTCTGTATAAGCAAAACAATCTTTAAAAGGAATACAGAAGGTGTCAAGCTTCCTGATTTCAATATTTATGACAAAGCTACAGTAATTAAAACAGTGTGGTACTGACATAAAGAGACATATAGACCAATGGAACAGAAGAGAGTCCAGGGGGGGAAACTCCCACATATATGGTCAGGTATTTTTTGAAGAGTGCCAGGATCATTCAATAGGGAAAGGACAGCATTTTCAACAAATGGTATTAGGATAACTGGACATTTACATGCAAACGAATAAGGTTGGACTGTTTACATTATATCATAGATAAAATTAACCAAAAATGGATCAAAGAGCTAAATGTAAGACCCAAAACTATAAAACCCTTAGAAGAAAAGATAGAGGGAAAACTTCATGACATTGGGTTTGGCAGTGATTTTTGGATAAAACACCAAAAGTACAATAACAAAAGTAAAAAGATAAACTGAACTACAAAGTAAGTCAGAAAAACAAATATTGCATGTTAATGCATATATATGGAATCTAGAAAAATGGTACATATGGTACATAAGAACTCTTATTTGCAAAGCAGAAATAAGAGACACAGATGTAGAGAACATATGGATGGACACCAAGGGGGAGAAGGAGGTGGGTTGAATTGGGAACCTGAGATTGATATATACATACTATTGGTACTATGCATAAAGTAGATAACTGATGAGAACCTACTGTACAGCACAGGGAACTCTATACTCAGTGCTCTGTGGTGACCTAAACGGAAGGAAGTCTGAAAAAGAGGGGCTAGGAATGACAGTCAGGTAGGAAGGCTAGGGATCCCTAAGGGGCAGGAGGAAACAAACTGCAAGCGGCAGACACGTTTTTCTCTCTCTCTTCTAATCCTGTGTTGTTGGGACACTCCATTACACCTGAACTGAACTTTGAGCTGCTAATGGCTCCGCGAACCAATGCGTTTTTCTTATGGAAATGTTTTTCTTAAGATATGTTAATGAAACTATGTATTTGCTTTGGAATCTGCCTTTCTTCAAATGGGTTTTGCTTAAGAAGTCAAGTGGGCTTTAGGTAGAAGTACTGCAAACAAAGCTAGTAGAGGTGATGGAATTCCAGCTGAGCTATTTCAAATCCTAAAAGATGATGCTGTTCAAAGTGCTGCACTCAATATGCCAGCAAATTTGGAAAACTCAGCAGGGGCCACAGGACTGGAAAAGGTCAGCTTTCATTCCAATCCCAAAGAAAGGCAATGCCAAAGACTGTTCAAATCACCACACAATTGCACTCATTTCACAAGCTAGCAAACTAATGCTCAAAATTCTCCAAGCTAGGCTTCAACAGTACGTGAACCGAGAACTTCCAGATGTTCAAGCTGGATTTAGAAAAGGCAGAGGAGCCAGAGATCAAATTGCCAACATACATTGGATCATAGAAAAGAGCAAGAGAATTCTAGAAAAACATCTACTTCTGTTTCATTGACTATGCTAAAGCCTTTGTCTGTGTGAATCACAACAAACTGTGGAAAATTCTTAAAGAGATGGGAATATCAGACCACCTTACCTGCCTCCTGAGAAATCTGTATGCAGATCAAGAAGTAACAGTTAGAATGGGACATGGAATAATAGGAACTGATTCAAAATTGGGAAAGGAGTACGTCAAGGCTGTATGTTGTCACCCTGCTTAACTTATATGCAGAACACATCATGGGAAATGCCAGGCTAGATGAAGCTCAAGCTGGAATCAAGACTGTCAGGAGAAATATTAATAACCCAGATATGCACATGACACCATCCTTATGGTGGAACTAAAGAGCCTCTTGATGAAGGTGAAAGAAGAGAGTGAAAAAGCTGGCTTAAACTTCAACATTCAAAAAACTAAGATCATGGCATCCAGTCCCATCACTTCATGGCAAACAGTTGGGGAAACAATGGAGACAGTGACAGACTATTTTCTTGGGCTCCAAAATCACTGCAGAATATGACTGCAGGCATGAAATTAAAAGACACTTGCTCCTTGGAAGAAAAGTTATGACAAACCTAGACAGCAAATTAAAAAACAAAGACATTACTTTGCCCACAAAGTAGTCAAAGGTCTGGAAGGTTTTTCTCACATCCAGTCATGTATGGATGTGAGAGCTGGATCAAAAGAGTTGATCACCAAAGAATTGATGCTTTAGAACTGTGATGTTGGAGAAGACTCTTGAGAGTCCCTTTGACTGCAAGGAGATCAAACCAGTCAATCCTAAAGGAAATCAGCCCTGAATATCCACTGGAAGCTGAAGCTCCAATACTTTGGCCACCTGATGTGAAGAGCCAACTCATTAGAAGAGACCCTGATGCTGTGAAAGATTGAAGGCAGGAGGAGAAGAGGATGACATATGACGAGATGGTTGGATGGCATCACTGATTCAATGGACACGAGCCTGAGCAAGCTCTGGGAGATGGTAAAGGACAGGGAAGTCTGGTGTACTGTAATCCATGGAGTGGCAAAGAATCAGACACGACTGAGCAACTGAACAACAAAAATGTATACATATAGCTGATTCATTCCACTGTACAGCAGAAACACAACATTGTAAAGCAACTATAGTCCAATAAATTTTTAAATTTAAAACTTATGTGTATCAAAGGACACAACCAACAGAACAAAAAGGAAACCCAAGGAATGGGTGAAAATTTTTGAAAGTGAAATGAAAATCACTCAGTCATGTCCAACTCTTTGCAATCCCATGGACTATACAGTCCATGGAATTCTCTAGGCCAGAATACTGGAGTGGGCAGCCTTTGCCTTCTCCAGGGGATCTCTCCAACCCAGGGATCAAACCCAGGTCACCAGCATTGCAGGTGTATTCTTTACCAGCTGAGCCACAAGAGAAACCCAATATTTGTAAATTATTTACCTAATAAGCAGTTAGTATTTAGAATATACAAAGTACTCCTACAACTCAACAACAAACTCAATTTAAAAATGGGCAAAAGATTTGAAACAGACACTTCTTCAAAGCTATATAAATAGCCAACAGCCACATGGAAAGATATTCTGGAAATAGTAAGGAAAATTAAGGGACTTCCATTGTTATTTTATCAAATTTGTTTTATAATGAGCACGTAATGCTTATATAATTTAAAAATGTAAGTATAAGCCACTGGGAAATATGATTTTCACACATCACTCTTCAAGAAAGGCAAAGTGATGAATCACTTTAACAGAAAATGTTATATAATATTAACAAAATAATGTAGTCAATGTTTCTATGAATAAGTTTAAATAGTCTGACTAAACACGTATGTGTGTTTAGTCACTCAGTTATGTCCAATTCTTTGCCACCCTTTGAACTGCAGCCTGCCAGGATCCTCTGTTCATGGATTTTTTTCAGGCAAGAATAGCGAAGTGAGTTGCCATTTCCTCCTCCAGGGGACCTTTTATCCATGGATTGAACCCTGGTCTCCTGTGTCTCCTGCATTACAAGTGGATTCTTTAACAGCTAAGCCATCGGGGAAGCCCATAAACTTCACAAAATTATTTTGCTACGGTTACATTTTAATCTTAACAAAACAATATAATCAATGTGTCTCCTATGAATAAATTTAAACAGCCTGACAATGCTTCACACATGGTAAACTCTACATAAATGTTTCTTAAGTAAAAAATCAGGTGATACTTCTTTGCTGTCAAGGGGTTAACCCTGCAACCCTGCGCTCAACATCTACAAGACCTATCAGTGCTCACTTATTTTCAGTCACAGTACAAGCTTATCACTTACCGTCAGCAAGATACAAATCGCACAGGCCATGCCTACAGCACCAGTTCCAACAATGGTGATCTTACTCTGGGAGACTTTATCTTCCTCAGTTAGATTCTCAATAAGCTGCTCCTTGACAGATGACATTTTGAGAACCTGATAGAGATAATGTAATTTCAGAGGAAGCAATCTCCCTGAACTAATCACTCCCATAACTATGGAAGTACTTCATGAATTTGCAGAATGTCAGAAGCCAAAGGGAAAAAAATACCTGCTCGCGAGGTGTGAGAGGTCGAAAACCGACGAGTGTATCTATCAGTGTTAGGGATTGGGAAACCAAGAGGTTTTTAAAACTTTTCCCTGCCCCAAGTCACCACTTTCACTCCAGTCCCAGTCATTCACAAACGCTTATCGTGTGGCCCAAGTCAGTACAGACAGCCAGAACGCACAACGCACGACCTTTAAGTCGCTTTTTAAGCTACACCACCAAAAGACACACAGCGACGTCAGTAGAAGCGGGAAGCGCAGCGACCGTTACAGTCTGGACCGTTACAGTCTGAACCGTTAGGCAAGCACGCTCCTACGCACGCACGCAAGCTCCGCCCCACGGCCGCCTCGGGCGCAGGCGCGTTAGGAGGGGCTTGTCTTCTGGTGTGAGTGGGGTCGTGGGTACCTGCTGTTGTGTTGTCGTAATCTCCGTGTGAGGAATTTTAGTTGGTCTCGAAGAGTGTGCAAGAGAGGGATATTGGTATGTCGTTTCATTTCCTTCGGCTGGTCTAGGCCTCAGACTGATTTAAAAGCCGAAACTTTGGAGACCAGACCCACCTGGTGGGCAAGGGGGCAAGCTCGAAGCCTTCATGGGAAAGAACTCTCAGGCGAGCACCTGCTGTTCACCAGTGGGCCAGCTAAAACCAGCATCCTGAGGATGATGCTTCGAAATGCTGAACTGAGAGAACAAGGTGGTAATGAAAAGGAAAGGGCATGGTTAAGGTGATTTTAATTTACGCAGGGAATTTATAACTCACAGGTTGGGACACAACCTCACCTGTCAGCTTTTGTCATCACTTGCATCTGAATCCTTTTCAAAATATAAAGAGTAATCCATTTTCTGTATAAAAGCCAGTAGTTTGTTGTTGTTGTTTTAATGTAGTTTAGATCATGCAATAAGTCTGCTTAAAATCCTTCAATGGCTTTCCAATGCACTTAACTAATTTTTACTGTGATCTAAGAAATGGTCATTGGAAGGACTGATGCTGAAGCTGAAACTCCAATACTTCGGCCACCTCATGCGAAGAGTTGACTAATTGAAAAAGACCCTGATGCTGGGAGGGATTGGGGGCAGGAGGAGAAGGGGACGGCAGAGGATGAGATGGCTGGATGGCATCACCGACTCAATGGACATGAGTTTGAGTAAACTCCGGGAGTTGGTGATGGACAGGGAGGCCTGGCGTGCTGCGATTCATGGGTTCACAAAGAGTCGGACATGACTGAGCGACTGAACTGAACTGAAGAAATGGTCAATATGTGGCCTCCTTTCATCCCTCCAACTTCTTCTCAAGACACCAGCTTTTGGACAGCTTTTTCCCATTTCAGAACTTTTTCTGTTGTGTATGTCTGCAAAGTTCTTCCCCAGCCCTTGTCAAAAGTTGATTCCTCATTTTCAGTTTTGAACAAAAATGGCACTTCCTCTAACTTTTTTTGACAAATGTATCAACTACCATCCCCTCCCAACATCTCACCTGTTTCTCTTATGGCACTTTTCACAACTTATTACTAGCCCCAGGCAAGGGCTTCTCAGGTGTGGCAGTGGCTATTGAATCTGTACTACCACTTGGCTTGTTTACTTCCTTCCACATCTTATGGCCCTTGTACACCTCATTTACTAGAGACTGAGTATGAGATAGTGCTGACGTGGATGACCTCCAGATCCAAGCTTTACACCTGCATGCCGAAAGTGTCATTTTCATAGTGATCAAACTCCTGCTGTAGGTGAAGAAAGAGGCTCTTCATACCTGCCCAAGGCACATATTCTGAACATCCCCTTTGCTTCTTCCACTAAATGGCAACTTGTTTTAAGATGGGGCTAAGCCCTGCTTTGTCCACTTCCCAAGGTTATAAAAATGAGATCATATTCCATTAAAAACAATCAGGGCGCCTTGCAGAGTTGGCCTACCCTTACCTAGGGCAGAAAGATATGTGGTGAACATGGAACATACAGTGTGCCCGAAACTAAGGAAGCTTTGAGAGTAAATCTGAAAATTCACGAAATATTTAATGTTAAGCGTTTTGTCATGTTGATATTAGCTAATTTATTGTGTCAACACTAAATAAGGGTAAATATGTTTTTTAAAAGACTGCATCAGAGTCTACAAAAGGGTATAGGAATAACTTCCTATTTCTTTGGGGGGAATAATTAACAGTTCTTAGTGGTAATAGTTGGAGAAGGAAATGGCAACCCACTCCAGTGTTTTTGCCTGGAGAATCCCAGGGATGGGGGAGCCTGGTGGGCTGCCGTCTATGGGATCACAGAGTCGGACATGACTGAAGTGACTTAGCAGTAGCAGCAGTGGTAATAGTTGCATAACTATGTGAATTCATAGAACTATACACTTTAAAAGGGTGAATTTTGTGCTATGTAACATATCTTAAGGCTACTGAAGTCTGTAGGAAAGCAAATCCTATTATAACAGCTAATTGTAAGGCCTATGTAGGCTAGTCTTATCCTTCTACTTTTGAGACCCATTAAAAAACATAGTTGTCTTAACTGTCTCTCAAGTAGGAAAGTTTGGGGAAAAATCCTGGAAGTGATGACCGTAAAGTTGTTCTAGTTAACCTCTGGAAGTATGGTTTTTAGGCCTGAAGAAGGTCATAGTTATAGAAATATTTTGAGGGAGATCTAAAGAAAATTTTTGAATAGATAACCACCAGGACTATTTGGTTTAAAATTAAGTACCACGAGATGGTTGGATGGCATCACTGACTCAGTGGACGAGTTTGAGCAAACTCCCAAGACTTACTGAAGGACAAGGAAGTCTGGTATGCTGCAGACCAGACCATGGTGTCACAGAATCGGACACAGCTTAGCGACTGAAAAACAATTGTTACTGGCCTCCAGAGTGAAGGTTCTTAAAAATCTCCCCTCTGTAGTGGCACAGAACCACTACTTATGTTCAGTCGGCAAATAATGTTTTTTACATCTGTGTATAGGGTGTTACCTATGTGAATTGTAGAGTACCAGTTATGATTAGCACTATAATCAAATTATCATAATATTTGAGGGCTTAGTATATTAAAATGATTACAATGGAAATGGTAACAAAACAGTCTAGCCAATCTAATCACACCCTTAATTCTTAATAAAGTCTGGTCATTAGTAAAGAGCACCCCTTAAAAAATTCATTTCAGTGCAGCCCAAAAACCCAATGGCTCCCATTTATGTAATGAACAAATAACAGCTTTATGACTTTGTATCTTAATTACCAGAGTAGTCACTGTTCAAGCTTTATTTATTTAGTTGGTGTAACACTTAGTTGGCGGCATTATTTATGTAATTTTTCCCTTTTACATTACAAGGCAGTGTACACTATTCTGATTCATACAGTACGTAAGATTCTTTAGAACAGTTATGCACGTGGCATGCAATACTGGATTTATACATTGGATCCCAGGATGTGATTCACTGGAGGGAAAAAGTTGGACTAGGCACCTTGGCTAAAGGAACCAGAGGTTATATAACACAGTAAATACACGTCTGGTTTGAAGGGCAACTGCAGCATCTGCAACATGGGCAGTGGCACCTCTTGAGGAAGCTGAATTATCTGACAAACCAGTTTAGGACACACAAGGTAAGTGCCATCCAGCATCAGGATACAGCTGCAAGGTTTTATGGACCATTCCTATTTCTAACATTAGGAAATTGATTTTTCCCTAGGCTGTCTTAACATTACTGTTTTAATCACAGATCAGATATAAAGGACAGTATGAGTTACAACCTCCAACTAAAATCCTGTGTAGCCTAGACAGTGAAGTGATACATTAGAAGACTTTAAAACTGCAGTTCTTTCTGGATCCCCCAAAGTGTATCTGCACTCTTCTTCAAACAGGCCTCTTCCTCATGAGTCAGAGTCACTTTCACAACGTCTGAGATTCCATTCTGTCCCAAGACGCAAGGAACACTAAGGAAGACATCCTCTTTTATTCCATAGAGACCCTGAGGATGAAATGAAAAATATTTTATGTTTTTTCTATGCATTCTGGCATCTCCCAAGACTTTCTATTCTCTACAATCATGAAGCTTACTTAATACAACTTGGCAAGTAGAATTTCTTCCTAGATTTTCAGTTAGGATGTAATGAAAAGGGTAAAAGAAAGTCATTAAAATAGCAGCAAGACTTCCATTCTAAAAGAAAATCTACATTATTGCTATCATCCCTCATACTTTCCAATTTTTATTGTCTGACACTTCGGTGACTTTGAGTGTGATTTCTATTTTTCTCCAAAGGAGAAAAATTTGTGTCTTTTATAGTCTTCCACTCATCTCAACAAAATTGAATCAAGTTTTTCAGTCAACAGGTTATTATTAAGTATCTATGTGCTAATAACCACAGTACTAACCACATTAATCCTAAAGTTCAACCATGTCTTTTCAAAAAAGAAAGCTGCAGGTGCACTAATTTTATTTCACTCAAATCAATGATTGAGGACTTAATCTAATTGCTTTCTGAAATGAGTTTAAAAAAAAAAAAAAAACAGGAAATAATAGCATTCAAGTACATTTTACTACATGGACCTACCTTAATCATGGTGGAAATCGGATGCACCCGCCTAAGATTCTTCATTATACTTTCGGCCAAGTCGGCCACTGACAGTCCAATGGCCCAGGATGTGTAGCCTTTCAGTTTGATCACCTCATAAGCACTGTAGGATAGCGAAGGACAGGAAAAGGTAGGGTAGGAGGAACGAAGAAAAAGCTTTCACTGAACATATGCTTTATGAGAAATCACTGATATAATAAGTAATACTATATAAATACTAGAGTTGCATTATATACCTAAGTGTAACCTGTGCACATGTATGCCAGGATATTATGTATGGGGATGTTCAAGAACCTGGCAACAACACCAGTGTCCTTCAACAGGAGGATGGATAAATTATACACAGTTGTCAAAACAAACAACTATGGCTCAGGCAACAAAACAGATGATTCTTATAAATGCAATACTAGATTTAAAAAAGCTGATCCGAGATTACATATTGCATGCTTGATTTGGGATTATCTCGAGTGTGTATGTGGGGGTGGGGGGTTAGGGGTAAGTGGGAAGAGCACAGAATCCACTCATTTCCAAGCACCAGCAGACTAATAATTCCAACTCAACAAACACTACAGCAACCGTCAACATTTCTTGGGTTGGATGATGGGTTCACAGGTTTTAACAAATAGAAATCAGAGGGCCTTGCTTAGACTAATCATGATTCATTCTTCAATTCCAAAGACCTGAGGTCTACACATGGCTACCTTATTTAAAGTAAATAATGCCAGTAAGTTGCAAGTTTCCCTATTTGAACAATTTCTAACAGTTAATTATTTTGTGTACCATGATGAATTTGTATCTTGCTTAAAACTTTATAATCATCTGTGTTAACAAGCAGCTAGTTGTGTTTCTATTCATAGATTATTATAAGAACTTAGATTAAAAAATTCTTATTCCTAATTAAATCAATGATACATGCTTTTGAAGTAAAGACTGAATCTCAAATCAAGTAGACTTGTTTTATATCTGAGTTTACAAACACAGGAAGAGTTATTATACTATAAATTGAGAATTATGGCAAATAAAAGTAGACTGTAACATTAATACATGCCTGCAATATCTAATACCTTTACCTGTTTTATAGTACGAGTTTTAACAAGCTTTAGAAAAAACAAGTTTTCTGACAGTTACCAAATGCAAAGGTTATTAAACTTTTAATCTTTTTTCTTTCTGGCCACGTGCAAGGCTTGCCAGATCTCAGTTCCTCAACCAGGGATGAACTCACAAGCTCGGCAGTGAAAGCTCAAGTCTGAACCACTGGACAACCAGGGAATTGCCAAAACTTTAAATTTCTTAAATAAAAATAATAAATTTTAACCTTCTGTGTTACAAACTATGAGAGCTATTACCTGTCAACCACCTGTTTGTGAACCGCTTTCCACTGTTCCTTATCTGCATCAGTGCCTAATTCAGGGTGTAAATTCTTCAGGGAGACACCAGCAACATTCATTCCACTCCATACAGGCACTAAAAATACAGGTACAGAATATATTTACTCCCAAGCACTACCTAGCTGACCAGTAATTCTGACCCATTCTCCAGAAATTGTGTTTTCTTATCTGAGGAAGATTATCCCCTTTTGGTAGGTGGTCAAGACTACCAATACTCTTAGATTTTCACTGATTAAATTATGTAAAGCTAAGAATTTTCATTGTATGCTAATCTGCTTTATTCTAATGTGAAATATAGAGATGGGATATTATGAGATCATAAGAGGAATTTTCTTGCCATAAGGAACGGAGAACTCTGCACAAATTATAACATCTTTCAACGGTGATAATAGATTTTTCTCATATACTCCATTTGGATTAGCTGTCCTTTTCAGGGACAAGCAGCTTGCCCATAAACAGCTGTGATATTAAGAACTATCATCTTATTTAATATGTTCATTATAATAAATTCCATTCTTCATCCCTTATACCAAAATATGTCACACAAAAATGACTAAAATCTTAACAATTCTAGCATATAATTATACCAAGAGATAAGATTTCTGGAAACCATCTACCCTAATAAATGGATATCTGATTTAGGCTCTGATTCAGTAACTATATTCCTGTCAATTTTTTTACACAATCTTTGCAAACAATAAAGAAGTCATACTTACCACTAGAGTCGCCATGCTCCCCAAGGATCCACCCATGGCAGCTTAATGGGTGAACTCCCAGCCTCTCCCCCATGAGATAACGGAACCGAGCTGAATCCAGATTGCAACCACTTCCAATAACACGATTTTTGGGAAAGCCGCTTATCTTCCAAGCCACATAGGTCAAAATATCGACTGTGGAGAAAATATTTAGGCAGAGGTATTATGTGAATTGGGCTTCCCTGGTGACTCAAAAAGTAAAGAATCTGCCGGCAATGCAGAAGACCTGGGTTCGATCCCTGGCTCGGGAAGATCCCCTGGAAAACAGAACGGCTACCCGCTCCAGTATTTTTGCCTGCAGAATTCCATGGACAGAGGAATCTGGCAGGCCCCAGTCCATGGAGCCGCAAAGAGTTGGTCATGACTGAGAGACTAACATTTTCACTATGTGAATCATGAGCTAATGACTGACTTCAAGATTCATGGCTCTGTATAGATCTTGCTATTTATCATGACCAATCAATATTTCTGTTAATATTTTTAAGCCTCTATATTGTGTATAACAAATACATTAAGTTTTCAAGAAGTGTAGTTTAATGAAAATAAGTTGTGCATCAATAACACATTATTCATAATTATTCCTTAGCCAAGATCTTAGCCAAGTTACAAATTTTAAAGTGCCAACTATGTTAAAGCCATTGTTTCCCCTTGATGTTTTAAATTTAACTATTTTACAAAAACACAAATTTACTCTCAGGAGGAAAATGAGAAATATGAGACATATATATAGATTATGATACATACTATCAGTTTTACTCTAGCTCATCTATTTTTATGCCATTAAAAGTCTCACCTGGATTGGAAACAACAAGCAACTTGCAATTTGGGCTGTATTTTACAATATTAGGAATGATGAATTTAAAGATGTTCACGTTACGCTGGACCAAATTAAGACGGCTCTCTCCCTCTTGCTGACGTGCCCCAGCTGTGATAATAACCAGCTTGGAGTGTGCTGTCACATTATAGTCTAGACAAGAGAGAAACAATAACTAGATTAAGGCTTTTAAGAAAACTCCAGCAAAAATCTGTTCCATTAACCTTTTAAACAGACAGTTCTATCAGTGCTTTGTGTATGTGGCATACACATATATGCTCAGACTCCTTTACTTTTGGGGTTTTATCACTGTGGCCACTTACATGGAGGAAGACTACATCAATACCTTCCTTGTATTATGTAGTTATATTGTGGCTTTATATAACTATGACTGGGGGGAGCTGAAAGGAATAAAATTTATTTCACACTCATATCAAATGAGACACCCCCCCCAATTTTTTGCCACTTGAGCTTAATGTTCACACTTTTCCATACTCCTATTTCTACTTAATTGTGGTCATATCAGCTCAGGGATGGTTGTTTTTTTTTTTTTAAAGCAGAGGCAACTTCACACTTATCAAGCATGTCTTGCTTCTATATATCCTATGGCACAGGATGGTTACTCCTGGGTTGAAGACAATGAAAAGAGTAATCTATCAGATCAATGGTCAATGGTTTCCAAGTGTCAAAACTGTTACTTAGGCCCATGTCTGTTTCCTGGCTGATGCTTGTAAAGTGTGACAGGGTCAAGCCAAGAATATCTGTTCAACAGGCTCATTTACCCTAGTCTCAACCTTGTGTTAGTCTATGAAAGGAAGTAATGGAAGTAAGTGCATTTAAATATTTGAAGCAATGTGGTAAACTATGAACCTAAGAAGTTTTGCTAGTTATAATTCAGATGTTTTCCACATCATGGACAAACTGGATTTTCATTTAAAAACACTTTTGGAAATTCAAACATTGATATCTATAAATATCAATGCAAAATTGTTTAAAAGGCTTTTATCCTGTATAAAGAGGAAATCTTTGAAGAACTGATAGGTTTAATTCTTTATCAGGCTTGAAAATCCTAACACAGAATGTAATATAAATTTGCCAAAATTAACCTTTGCCAGAGACAATTTTTGGTGTTCTAAGGAAAAGGCTGCCATGTTGGAGATCCATCATCTCTCCCTTGAGTTTATCTTCCATGACATCAACAAGAGCAATTTCATCTGCCAAGTCCTGAAAGACATAAAATTTTAGTTCAATGGAAAATAATCATTTCCAAATTTTTAGACAACCATGCAAAATTTCCATATTTCTAGTATAGGAGAATTCTGCTACTTTATTATTAGTACATACCTCAAAGTAGAGGTAGGCTCCCATTAAAAGCTGACTCATAGATGACATATACATAGGAAAAAGAACTGACCCCCTCTCTCATCGGAGCAACCCTTGGCAGGAGCTCCACCACCACTGCACAGAAGCAGAACACTGAATTTGCAGTGAGTACCACCCAGTTATGTAAAACTGCTCTATTTAGTCTCTCAAATTCAGTTTTACACGTTGATTTTAGGTTGTTAGTCATTAAATAGATGATACAGACTAGTATTAAGGCCTAAAAAGTGGTATTCTAGATCATTCCCTGGTTACATGTTTTCCATATGTTAACCAACATAAAGTTTTACTTATCGACAGATTTGTGCATTACAAAACGTTGGTGAAAAATATCCTTTCAGGTGAACCTACAGAAGTTCATAGGTGCATCTCAGACAAGGAGCACCAATAACAGCTTTAATACAAATGGAATGTGGACCATCATAACCAAAGAGATTATAAAAGCTGAGGTGCAGATCTATCCCTAATCAGCTACAGTGTAATAAGTGGTCTGCCAGTTACTTTTAGCCACACCTCAGTTAGGGGGCATCACAGAAAACGACCACAGGTGGTTCTCTGGTTTGGGAAAAATAAATGGTATCAATGTCTGATCCAGTGGGGAAGGAATAAAGACTTTGAATAACAAGTGGTCTCTTTTAAGAACACACAGAGCAACCTGCGTGGTTACAAGACCTTTGCAGAGCTCATTTCCGCCTTTAGTCCCTTCTCATTTCAGTCCTTTTTGTTCGGAATCCAGAATTCATCACTTCACTCTCTTACTAGTAACTCCAAATCTGAACTTTAAGCTCTTTCAATTTCTTTTTAATATAAACCAGGCTTGAATGCTATAAAGTGTTTTTTATTCATTCACAAATTTTTTTCTAATTAAATGTTAGTTCCATAATTGATACCAAAACTGCTATCCAAGGAGCGGGGCAGAGGGGATTACTACCATGGGCAAAAGACTTCCCACATTCAGTTTAATTTTACCATGTATATGTGTCGATTTCAATTCAAAAATTACTTGTAAATAATTTTAGCTTGCTTAAAGGCATAGACTCTACTTTTCCATTTGTAGGCAACTAACGAGGTTAATAAAGCACAGTGAATTTAAGGAACTGGGTCTCCAACCTAGAAACCTTTAATTTTTGTAGTTTAGACACCCTTTTGGAATAGCATCAGGTTTTAAAAGTTTGTTTCACATAAAGTTCTTTCAATGAGTGCATGAGCATATATATTTGTATATACGATGTGATAATGCAATTCTTGGAGAGCAAACAGTAGATGGATGGAGTCAAGGTATCCTTAAGAGACTTGCAAAGTGAAAGGCTCTCACTTACCTTCATTAAGATACTGATGGCACAGGCCATGCCAACAGCACCAACCCCAACAACTGTAATCTTATTCTGGGGGACATGTTCTTCCTTAAGAAGATTCTGAATCAGTTGATCCTTAAGAGTTGCCATCTTGGACTTAGAACCTAAAGGAATCTATAAGGGAAAAAACATGCACTGTCACTTGCATCCTTCCGAAAACTGTTCTGAAAAAGTTTCTTTCGCTTTCTTTTGGGATACCTGCCCCTAAAAATCACAAGAAATGACTAAAAGGGGGGAGAAGGGAAGAAACCTACCGACAAAGAAACGAAAGGCCTAATGCCGGGCTCTGGTCTGACTAGGGTCTTGGTGTAAAGTTCCTCACCTTGGCGTGGAAAAATAATATTGAAGTTTGGGTATAAGTATAGCCTCCTGAAGGCTCACTCATCTTGACTTATTAACTCCAAGCGGAGCTAGCCTTTCTACAAACAAGATCACTATGAGCCGCCGGCCCAACACTTCTGCAGGCACCAGGCCTCCTGCCGAGCCCTTTAGGACCACGAGTACTCTACTCCAAGCCCCGCAAGGACCACAGGTACGTGCGTAAAGCGGCTCTAACGTCCTCACAGCACTAGCCAGAACTCGTGGGAGCTCTGCTCATGCGCAGCTCTAGCTTTCGCCTCCCTGTCCCCAACCCCCGCCCTCGAAGAAGCAGTGGCCATCCAGTGGCCAGTGTGCAGGGGCCCCGCCCAGACCCGGAAGATTAGCGGCCGCCCCTCCCCAGCCCAGGCCCCGCGCCTCATCTTGTGCGCAAGCGCACTTCACAGCCCTGGGGGGAGGCAGAAGTCATGCGCCTAGGCAACGCAGGCTACAGAGAGGTGAGCGCTAGCCCCGACAGCCCAGCGCTGGCTAGCGGAGCTCCGCGCGTAAGCGGACCTGATGAGGAGGAAGTCTACTGCTCTGTGGGTCTGAACGAGCTAGGAATCAAGACTTTTTCAGACTGAACTCGTGCTCTGAAGCACACTTGTTCATGAAGCCCGGCTGGCTGCCTCCCCGGCCTGGCGCGCTGCCAGAACCAGAGTTTAAATCTTGATACCAGGCACCAGGAACTGTTAGCCAACTCACAGGGACGCACCTCGCGTGGCTTCCGCCGTGATCTTTGTTGCAAAGGCGCGAGGCCTGGTATGAGGAAATTTTGTTACTGCAGGGATAGCTGCAGAGACCTGAAGCCTGGACTCCTAAAGTTCATCAATAAAGTTCCTCTTGGTGGAAGCCTCGATTTCCAGAGCCGGGGAGGTGGGGGGAGGGGGGCGGTGGAGAGTGGGGGGTAGGGTGGGGTAGGGGCGGTTCTGCGTTCACTGGAGAGATTTTCATAGACTGCATCCCGAAAGCACTACGTCTAATCTTGACACTGCTCCAAAGGGCAAAAATATCTGAGAGGACTTGCAGGCAGGCAGCCCAGAGTCACCAAGCTGGAATCGAGTCTCTCTCCTGACAAATCACTGCTATTTCTAGACAGCCCTGAAAGGTTTCTGCAGCCTGGCAGGGGGAAGGGAGTGCTTTCTGCAGACATCTCCTGGTTTCACCAAAACCGGAGCTCTGGGCTCCAGCGCTCCCTTCAGTGTGGGGATACGGGTGGGAGTGGAGCCCTGGAGAAAGAGGGTCTGTCTACCTTCCCCCAACGCTGCCAGGCACTCACTGTGACCTTAGAGATGCCCTAATCGGCCTTAGGTTCCCCGTTTGTTAAAAGGAGATGAAGGTACCAGATGATCCTCCTCTGATTCTACTGAGAGGCGGAAGAGCTGGTACCCTTTCTCCTTCGTATTTGCATGCATCACGTCTAGTTCAGCGACTGATACAGCGGCAGCTGCTTAACAAAAGTAACTTGCGCCAAGAGCTCCCTCTCCTCTGCAGGCAGCGGCTGCCCCAAGGAGCCCACCTCCCGAGAGTGCCAGGATTAAAATGCGATCCGAGCGCACCCCGCGGCTTTCCGGCTTCCGGGAACCCGCCCCAGACTGCTGAGGCTTTTTCGGTTCCGTGGACTCCGGCAACCTGACTTCGAGCTCCGTGCGGCTTGCTCATTTCAAGCCCGGAGGTGTACTCCACCCGCCTCCCCAACCAGTCGTCTCCCATTCCGTCTGCATCTACCCGGACCATCGACCCCAGGTTGGGTGCGCGACCACCTCCTTGGTTCCAGTCCGGCCAGAGGCCACTGTGCCCACTTAGAGCAGCAGCAGGGTTGGGCCGGCCCCCGAGACCATTTGGTAGTGTGGGGCCACCGCCCAGGTCTCAGGACTATGCCCTTTGGAAGCAGCGCCTACACCTGCCAAGAGCGGGGACCCCCCCACCCCCATGGGCAACGCCTGGGCCAGTGAAGCCTAAAGCGATCGCCCTTGCCTTCGGGCGCAGAGCGCGCCCGGCCGGACCGTACCGGGAGTGACCGTCGAACGGGCGGGCGTCGGAGGAGCGCGGCGTGGGATCCGGACTTGGCGGCAGCGGCTCCGGTACTCAGTGGGGCGCGGGAGGGGCCTTAAATGGAACCGCGAGGCTGACGTCAAGGGGGAGCCGGGCGGACGTGCAAGAACCCACGTGTGCGCTGGGCTGGGGGCGGGCTCCCAGCCGGGCGGGGCGGTGAAGATGCCCCGGCGGCGCGCGCAGGCGGAGGACCCGCAGGCGTTCCGACCCACGTGCGCCGAGACTTCAGAAAGAGTGCGCAGAGGCATGTTACTTCTGGCACAAAACACAGAGCCTTAAGCCGGGGTCAAGCCGACCCTCCATTTCCTCTTTCATAAAATGTGGAAGTTACTTTCAAGGAAGGCTCAACTGAATTTTTGCCGTTGTTGCCCACTGCCCAATTTCTAGCACGTAACCGACACACGACAGAGTATTTGTTGAAAAAAAGAAAATTCTTAGCACAGTGTCAGTCTACTTAACCCAAGTCGAGTGATTTCCAAAACATGACCCTGCCCGTCCCCCTACGGCTAAAAGTTGCAAGTCTCACACAGCTCAAAGTAAAACTTCAGCCTCTTGATTGCATTCCCTGCTGCCCTACCGGTCAAGTACCTGGGTCCCAGCCACGCCCCAGAACAGCCTAGGTTTTATGTTTTTAACATATGTTATTTTTACCTCCAGGCCTTGGTTCACGTTGGTTCCTGGCCGGGCTTCCTCTGCTGTCTCTTTCAACTGTACCCATCTTCTCCCCCTCTCCCCTCCCCCCAACCTCACACACCCACAGATTTGGTATCCCCCTCCTGTCTGCTTGCACCTCACCAGTCTGTACATCCTGCCAACCGCCTTGCAGTAGAAGTGCGTGTGTGTGACTCAGCTGCCCTACCTGCCCATGAAGGTTTTAAGGGTATAGGTGAATCCACTTCCTCCATGCACCTGGGGCACCGATTAATAGCCGCCAGCTGTGAAAAATATCCCTACTGGTGAGTTCCTTGGTTTTGAAGGGAAAACTCTAACCTCAGCTCCAGAAGAAAACAGGGAAGCTTTCTAGCACATCCTAACAGTTTTCCCGGGCTTCCTAGGGGGCTTAGTGGTAAAGAACCCACCTACCAGTGCAGGAGACCAAGTTTGATCCCTGGGTCAGGAAGATTCCCCAGAGAAGGGAATGGCAACCCACTCCAGTATTCTTGCCTGGGAAATCCCATGGACAGAGGAGCCTGGCCAGCTACAATCCAAGGGGTTGCAAGAATCAGAGATGACTTAACAACTAAACAACAAAAAACAGTTTTCCCATCACTCCAGGACACTCAGAAATCTAGGCTGTCTCCCCAAACACACCGCTGGAGGGACTGAGGGCCAGCCACAGGTTCTCCAGGGTTCATCAGGGCAGGGCGCGAATTGCAACAGTGTCTGTGGTTCCTCAGACTTTGCAACAATGGCCCCTGCCTTTCTATCAGCCGCAACCAAGCGGTCAGTAAGAGCAGGGCAGAGCCCAGAGAGCAGAGGTTAGGCTGGGGAGACAGGTAGGAACCTTCAACAACTGGGCTTTGTGACCATCTCTGAAGATAATCTAGGCAGAGAGTTTGCAGTCCTCTAAATTAAGGCACCTAACAACAGCTCATTCCAAGCACAGCTTCCCTCTGTTTATGTAGAACTTGAGCTTCTATTTAACTCTACAAATATGAAAGAAGTACTGTTTACTCAGCACCTCTTGTGTGTCAGATAGCAAGCTAGACAGTCCCCATCCTCATCTTCACTTTAATTCTTTGGAGTAGGCATAATTATCCCCATTTTTTAAAGAGAAAACTGAGGCACAAAGAGATAACTGGTTTTGCCAAAGTTCTACAGCTAATAATTGATTTCAGCTGGTACTTTAATCCAGGCTGAGGACTCCAAACTGTGAGTTTTTCCTCTATAGGATGTTGTCCACCTCCTACCCCTCACCCCCCGCCAATTCCACAAAGGCCAAGAAATAGGGCGCCCAAGCCAGTCCCAGGTTCAGAAAGTTCAGTTTCCAATGAGAGGCAGTGGGTGTCAGTGGGTATCTCTGCCCATCTGCTTGAGCCGAGACATGGGTCTCTGATCCTCATGGGACTTACACTGCTGACACTCCTGCTTCTCAGGCCTTTGGCTGGGACTGGAATGCATACCACCTGCTTTCCTGGATCTCCAGCTTGCAGACAGCAGATCGTGGAACTTCTCAGCCTCCATAATCGCATGAGCCAATTCTTTATAATACATCTCATTTTATATATAAATATTCGTTCTCTGGAGAACCCTGACTAATACAGAATCCTGACTAATGCAATCCAAACACAAGAACTTCTGTACTATAAAGTCAAAGCTGAGGGTGGGGCAGGAAACTGTTTCAGAAGGCAGAACAGATTTTTCACCCTGACGAAGTGGTTTTTTTTGGGGGGGCGGGGGCAGTTTTTTTAAAAGGGGAAATCTCACAAAGAGGTGATTTGATCAGGGGACAGGCTGGCTGTTCAGCGGAGAATGGGTGCTGTTCCGCATCCAACCTAAGAGTTTCCTAAAGTGACCCTGGCCAGAGAATGGTGTCTACCCAAAACACACGTCATTCCTTCATCCAGTAAGTATATATTATCTTCCTCTTCAAGAGCATTCAGTAGCCCCTCAGTCAATGGCCTCCAAAATAAAATCCAAATTCCTTGAAAAGGCTCAGTAGACTTTTTATGATCCAAAGCCCATATCCCTTCTCTGGCCTTATCTCCTATTTTCCTGCATACCATTCCCAAGGGTACTTACCACATTCCCCAAATATGCCACTCACTTCCACCAAGGCAGTTCCTTCAACCCGCATGATCCCCCTTGCCACCATCCCTGCCCACCCAAACCCCATATCTCCGTAGGTCAAGTGCTGTTCCTTTGGCTTTATATTGAATTAGTTCTTATTGCTGTGCATCTCTTTCTCTGATTAGATCGTAAGCAGAAACTTTCTCATTCATCTATCTCCATATCACCAACATTTAGTTTAATAAATATATTTCAAATTACATGCCTGCTATGTAAAGAGTATCATTATAGGTGCTGGGGATACAAAAATGAATAAGACAAATTTCTAAGGCTTCTCCACAAATTTAATGGAGAAAACCAGCAGTATCCCCCTCAATAGATAAAATGTAGCACTGATACAGAAGAGGTAGAAAGTACTGCTCTAGCATTCAGATGAGAGAGAGGTCCTTTGCCCAGGGATCCCTGCGAGGGCTTCCTGGAAAAGGTAGGATCTGAACTCAGCCTTAAAAAGAGAGAGAGAAAGAGAGGGAGATTTGAACCGATACTCAGCTGTTGAGAAAGCGGAAAACGAAATGCTTGGAGTCAGGAAATTCAAGGTATATCTGGTGAATCTTTAGCTTTAAATGTCAGGCTAAGAGATTTGGCAGTTTGCTTTTTTGGGTTTTGGTGGTCACTGGAAGTCACCGAAGTTTGGGGGGAATGGGAGAGAAGGGGTGAAAGCAAGATGGTTGAGAGGTGATGGTTGAGGGTTCTGAATAAGGATATTGGTGCATATATACAACAGAAAGTATAGGACATACACAGCTCCAACCAACTCTGGACGGAACAGTCACTTCTCTGATACACTGTGCATGCCCCCACAGTCCCTCTGAAGCTCACTGACAGCCTGGCTTTTTTTTTTCCCCACCTTTTCCATGGCTACAAAGCTGATGACTGGAGTTGCAGGGTCCGAGATGCAGATGGCTTTATTGGTCTCCATCTCGGACAGGCCAGGGCCTGCTGTGTATGTGCCCAAGTGGAAGCTCCTCTCTCTGGGAATACAGCAGGTGCCTCCCTGCTCATGAAGTGGGAGACCACTTCATGTCACCCTCCCAGCCCTATCTACTTCTCTCATGATGGGAGTGGAAGATGAAGCCTCTGCCCTTACTCCTCAAGTTCTCCTGGGTGCCATCTCTTCTGGAACCCTGATGGCTCCCTACCCCCAACTCCTTCTCCCCTCCTTCAAGCTGGGCTCACCCTGAGGTGCTGGATGCTGCCTCTGTTTCCCTTTTTGAATTAGACTGTCATTCCCTCCAGAGTTCATTCCTTACTTGACCCCCTAACAGAATCCCCTCAGAAACCCCTGATTCTCTTTGCTGTATACAAAACGCCTGTGTCTCCCCAAAATCCATATGTTGAAACCTAATTCCGAAGATACTAGCATTTAGAAGTGGGGCTGTTAGGAGGTGATTAGGTCATGAAGGTAGAGACTTCATGAATGGAGTTAGTGCCCTTATAAAGGAGACGCTAGAGAGGTTCCCTGTCCCTTCTGCCATGTGAAGACACAGTGAAAAGATTGCCATCTATGAATTTGAAAGCAGACTCGCTTGCCAGTACCTTGCTCTTGAACTTCCAAGCCTCCAGAACTGTGAGAAATGTTTTTTGTTTATAAGCCATTTAGTCTATGGTCTTTTGTTATAGCAGCCTGAACCAGCTAAAGCATTACCCTTCTCGCCACTTTCTACCCCAGGAAAGAGATTAGACCTGTGTCCTTTTATCTTCATTCTCCCCTGGCAGGGAGTTAGTTGTTCAACCCCATGGACTGTAGCACACCAGGTTCCTCTGTCCTCTACCATCTCCTAGAGTTTGCTCAGATTTGTGTCAGTTGAGTTGATGGTGCTATTTAACCTTTGCACCCTCTTGCCTGGTGAACCCCATGGACAGTAGGAAGAGGCAGGGAATTAGGCCTCAAGTCTTCCATCCCATTGATGGATTCCAAGGCAAAGACTGTCACCAGAATGTAAGTGGCTTCCAACCTGAGACCTTCAGTAATCGGTGCCGCAGAGGGAGTCCCAGGACCTCTCCAAGCCAAACAATCTTCATTGTGACGGAACGTGCCCCTTATCTAATCACAGCAGGGAGAACTGTGGGAACCTTTGATAGCCTTTCCCTCTGACAGGTTGGGTGGCAAGGACCGTGACAATCATGGCTTAGCAAAGATGAGTGAGTGGCCTGGTAGAAAGGCAACACTGACCTGGGGTTCTCACTCCAGCTTTTCATGAAGATATCGTGGCAATCAGATTCCCTCTGTAGTCCCAGCATCCCTCACTGTAAACAGAAGAGGGTCTGTCTCTTTCAGGTCAAACATCCAGGGAGGCTCAGAGCTAGAGAGTTGAGCCTCCACACACACCTTCATTTTTACAGTTTTGCTCAGGACTCAGTGACAAGGCCACCTCCTATTTTGGAAAGTGATTGGGGCTGCTCTGGGACTAGAGGCAGATATTCAAGGCTCCTGGCTCCACTTGGGGCAATAGGAAATCCTTGCCTGGCACTCTCTCCTCCCCATGATAGTTCCAGAATGGGCTCCAACATTCCTAAGGTTCTGGTGGCTACTGGATTTGTTAATAAAAACAGTCTCACAGGGCTTTGAAAGTGAATCACAGATAACAGGAGCCCATCTCTCTTTGATTCCTGGGTAGATGTTTCAAACCTTTAAACCTTACCAAATGGAGAATTACATTCCAAAGCCTACCTCAAAGAAGAAGAACAATTTCCTCTAAAATTCCAAGAGGATCAAGCCAATTGTAAATAGGAATACAGCCAGGGAAGTTTATTGGTAATTTCCCTGGGGCAGGGTGTGGGAAATGAACAGAGGGCTTCTTGACTGTGCAGCTGCTGACTGCAGGGCACCCTCACTGAAATTTTGGCTCTAGGATTTTGTTTAGGCGCTCATCTAGCTACACCTCACAAAGCAGGGTCTGCTGGAGAAGGAGCCCCTCTGCCCTGTCACTTGAGCCCGCTCAGAGGACCCTGAGCTGAAAAGGTAGACCCACCTCATTTTTCAAGGGTACAAGAAGGGAGCCTGAGATTGTGTTCAAGGCTTCCCTGGTGGCTCAGATGGTGAAGAATCCACCTGCAAGGCAGGAGACCCAGGTTTGATCCCTAGGTCAGGAAGATTCCCCTGGAGAAGGAAATGGCTACCCACCCCAATGTTCTTGCCTGGAGAATCCCATGGACAGAGGAGCCTGGCGGGCTACAATCCGTGGGGTCGCAGAGTCGGACATAATGAGTGACTAACACACATACTTTTGTTAGGAAGAACAGAAGAGAGCTCCTTTGAAACCCAGGAGGGACCAGAGGCCACAGTGGGTCCAGATGTGGAGAAGGCCTCCCTGCAGCTGGATAAACTTGTTGGGTCCTCCTTTTATGTGTAGCTTGTGGGAAGGGGGCAGGCTTTCATGTCCATTCTCTCAAGGTTTTCACCTCAACCAAGACAGGAGAGCAGAACAAGAATTTTTACCTCTGTGTAAAAAGGTGACATTGCCCAACCTCAAAAGTGTAACCGCTTCAGGCCTCAGAGATGGAAGGCAGGCAGGTGGATCTCAAACTCCTGCCCTAGTCTTCCTTCTCCTCCACTACTCTGTGCCTCAGTCTTTCCTGGGGTGGCTTACAGACTGGAGAGCAGTTGACCCTTTGCTCCCTGAATATCAAAGGGTGACTCTGATAAATCCTCTGCAAGGTACCCCATCCAGGGCTGCCGGAAGGTCCATATGGCTCACCTGTCCCCAGAGCTGCTTCAGGGCCCTTTCTAATAAAGTCTCCCTCTTCCTGGGGCTCCATTAGCCCTGCACAGTCCACGTGTGTGCAGGGTTAAGCCGTGCCCTTTGCACAAACACACTTGCAGCGTCAGGCATCTTAAAGGACATGTTAACTGAGCTCATCTACCAATTTTAGCCACAGAAGGGATGAAAGCTTAGGAGAGGCCCTCGCAGTCTCGGCCCTCCTTAAACCCCTGAATCAGAGGGAGGTCAGCCCCTCACACGCACACACTCTTTGCTTACACTCTCAATAGGATCGACCTATAGGAAAGCCATCATTGCCTGTTGGGGAAGTAGGGCTGGGAGAAGGGGAGGGCAGTGTCATGCTCTTGACACTGCCTTCGTGTTTCAGGGTGTTGACTAAGAAACAGGAACCTCTCAACCAGTCTATCGCTCTCTCCTCTGCACCAGACACCACAGGCTCTTTCCCAGCACTGTGGGTGTGGCTCCACTCCCAGCTCGACTTCTGGGGTTTTTCCACTGTACTAGAGCCTCTTCCAACAGCCCTGGCTTGGGATTGGCAGCTTGATAGAGAGACCTCACTCTGCAGGAGGCCACACCCCAGCCATTAAAGTCAGAGGACTGGCAGGAGGCCATCTGAGTGAGGAACGGTTCTCGCAGAGCTCCCAGACTCAGCCTCCTCTGCAGCTCGCTCAGCTGCAGGCTCATGATGTCACAGACCCTTCCCCTCAGCTGAGCTAGTTCTCAAGCAACCAAATTTCTCCTCCTCATTTCCTAAGGGAGGCTGCCTGTCAGCCACAGATGGGCACAGGCTGTGCCAAGATCTCCATGGCAACCAGGGGCCATTGTTTCCTGCCTTGGGCAATAATCCAGAGCCAACACCCTTGGAGGGCTCCCTTGCAGACCCTAGTGGGGCTGACTGTTGCTGCGGGCCCATCACACCCTGCTGTCATTCCTGGAATTTAGGAACAGCCTAGGGAGGAAGCCCAGCTGAGTTTCCCTGGAAGACTTCAGACCCACTGGGAGTTCTCTGAGAAAAGTCCTGGAATGGGGCAGGCTGGGAAGGCTCTTCACTGGAGTCTGTGCTCTCTCTCCCACATGAAATTGATTTCTCAGGGCAGACTGTGGGGCTTCTGGTGGTAAACCTTCTTTAGGGTAATGGGTGAAAGTTGACAGTTTCACAGCATGCTAGTTGGCTTTAGACTTTGCTCTCCCTGGCAGAGGGGGTGGGGGTGGGCAGGAGACAGTTTGCAATGGATTAGGCAATAATCCCAGATCCTTGCTACCCCCACCCGATAAATGACCTCCGAGGCATTTGAGGACCTGGCAGGATCTTAACCAGGTGGGTGTTTATCCATGTGGAGTCAAAGACTCCAGAGTGAAAGGGATGGTGGGGTGGGCACCCTGGGAGCAGAGATGGAGCTGAAACTCACCGCCACAATGTCAAGAACTGGGGAGGCCTCTTCCTAGAGATTCCATCTCCAGGAGAAAACCAAATCAGAATGCAAAGTAGAACTACGCCTAGTTCGACCTGCTTCTCTCTGCCCTCTGCAAATCTCCGGGAGGGAACCTGAAATCCAGTTGTGTGGATACTGTATAGGCATGGTTCATAGCCTTCTCTGCTCCCTGGGGGGTTCCTTCTCCTCATCAACTTCTTTTCCCAGTCTTGGGGGAGGGGAGTTTGGTTTTTGCTCATCTTGTTCGCTGGGCGTTTATAATGCAGAATCAATACCCAGTTGGGGAAGTTTCTGTGGTTGGACTGGCAATGGAGAGAAGGATTTGGGTCTACAGGATATTAGTCTCTATAATAAAGAAAAAAATAGAAAATATCTCAAGGAAATTTTGGAGGCAGTGGAGGCGGGAGATTGGAAGAGAGTTGCCCTAACTTCTGCTGACTGATGGGAGGAGATTTGACAGGACAGAGAATTCATGATCAGTGCTGCCGTGGACATCACTATCATCTCCCCTCTCACTTTGCCAAAGGGCAAGTCTCAGGTTTGAGCTATTTTGAAATTACTTGTGATTGCTGAAGGGTGCTTCCTAGTCAGTGCTAGGACACCAAACCTCGTGGATCCAGACTTTGTGAAGATTGTAATAATAATCACTCTCATGTTTATGGAATACGTCCCTGGTGGCTCAGAGGTTAGAGCATCTGCCTCCAATGCGGGAGACCTGGGTTCGATCCCTGGGTTGGGAAGATGCCCTGGAGAAGGAAATGGTAACCCACTCCAGTATTCTGGCCTGGAGAATCCCATGGACGTAGGAGCCTGGTAGGCTACAGTCCATGGGGTCGCAAAGAGTCAGACATGACTGAGCGACTTCACTCACTTTAGTATGTATGTACCCAGCAGTCCTTTATGTTGCTGTTGGTCAGCCTCAGTCGTGTCTGACTCTTCTGTGACCCCGTGGGCTGTAGCCCTCCAGGCTCTTCTGTCCATGGGATTCTCCAGGCAAGAATACTGCAGTGGGTTGCCATGCCCTGCTCCAGGGGATCTTCTGGACCCAGAGATGGAACGAACGTGTGTCTCCTGCATCGGCAGGTGGATTCTTTACCGTCTGAGCTACTTAGGGAAGCCCCCCAGCACTCCTACTAAAACCTTTGAAGGCATTGTTTGATTGAATCTTCCCAACTGCCCTGTGGAGAAGGGAACGTCATTATTCCTATTTTCCAGAAACAGAATGGAGTCACAGGAGGTAACGACACTTGCCCAAAGTCACACAGCCAGATGTGCTGTTGCCTGGCCTCAGAGGCATGAAATCCAGGTGGTGTCCGGGCAAGTTTTCTGCAGGGAGGCCAGGTGCAGCAAGGATGATGGAGAGTTCCTCTCAAGAAATTGCTAGGCCGCGCTGAAGAGGGCTCTCTGTGGAAGCCACTGCCTCTCACTGACCCAGCAAAGCAGAAAATCAAGCTGACACAAGGCATGGCTCCGTGGAGGCTGCCCCTCCTCGGCTCTGAGCGTCAGGAATGTGCTGGGAGTTAATGTAATCATCTGGGACAGCTCCTGTCAGCCTATTTGTTCTCCTGCCATCTTGTGAGTCCTGGGACTGACGCGTGGGGGACCGCATGGCCCAGATTAACCCCCTCTGAGGAGAGCCCTGTCTACCTTTCTATCCAGGCTTTTCTGAACGCAGACGTCCCCCTGCAAGCTCCCAGCACTAGGAGAGATGCTCGTCACTTCTCCTGCGGGACAGTGAGGGGCAGATGGCAGAGCCTGCGCCGTCCTCTGTGGCGCCAGACTTACTGTCCCTCATGAAGAGGGTCTCTGTGGGAACCTCAGGTTTGGGAGTCAGTGGGTTCGAACCACCCCAACATGATTCCATCTGGACTAGTCACTTTCTAGACCTCATGCCTTGGTGAAATAGGAAAAACAGTGGTACCCACCAAATAGGTTTAAGGCAAACAAAATTACTTGGCATAAGGAAATTGCTCAATAGCCTGTATTCCTATCTCAGGAAATGAGCTGAGGAGAGAGTTGAGTTTGTGGTCACTGGTCTGACAGTGTGTTTTATCTATTTTGGACTCTAATTGGTTCTGAGCATTCTTCTTGGTCCTGCAGCCAGGCACAGCTTCCAGAGCTTCTGGAAGGTGAAGCTCTTCCAGAACCTGTGCATACCTGCTTTTTCCAACCTTTTTGTTTTGTTTTTTTTTAGTATACTTTATTACCTAGTACTACAGTTGGTTGTATATACAAGTCTGGGCTGGTCAGGGAGGGGCTACAGTTTTCGTAATTTTTCTATGCATAATCCTTAGCTTATGATGCAATGCACATGACTGTTTCTGGCCACCCTACACTGGTCGTGTTTCCTGGTCATTGCCACACACCGGCTGGTCTCTGCCCTTTGCATGGATCCAGAAAGGCAGCCCCTGCCCATGAGACCCTGGCCTCCCTCACTGGTGTTTTTCTCAGTTTGGAAAGGCACTCAGCCAAGCAATGTCCAGACAGAGCAGCAGGGTAAGACCCTTGTCTCCAGGGGACATTCCTGTTGGTGTCTCTCCCTCAGGGAGGCTCTTTCCTTTGGCCTCTCATCGCCCTGGGTTTCAGTCCTGGCTCCACCACTCACTGTGAGAACTTGAGCAAATTACCTCCTCTCATGGAGCCTCTGCAAAGTGGGGGTAATATTGTTTTCATAGGTTGTGAGGTTTAAATGTAAAGCTCCCATCACCCGGTAGGTCCCCAGTACACATGAGCTCCCTTTTCAGTTCCTCTGGGGGCAATCAGGAATGTTGAACTGAAGACACTTCCTTAGGGGCGTCCCTGGGGCTCAGATGGTAATGAATCTGCCTGCTTTGCAGGAGACCCTGGTTTGATCCCTGGGTTGAGAAGATCCCCCAGAGAAAGGAAAAGGCAACTCACTCCAGGTTTCTTGCCTGGGAAATTCCAGGGACAGAGGAGCCTGGTGGGCTACAGTCCATGGGGTGGCAGAGAGTCAGGCACCACTGAGAGACTAACACCAGGAAGCTCTCGAGAGCCCCGGGCTAAGAAGAGGAAGGTGGCCGGGAGCTGGGGGAGACCATTGATACCACCTGCCTCCCCACCTGCACTGGCTCCTCTGAGCAGGAGCTGGGCCAGAGCCGTTCTGAGCCAAGTGAGCAGCGTCACCGAGGCTAAGAACCAGACACTCCATGTGCTCAGGCTGCATCTCAGAGCTACAGGAGCAAAGGTGCCAAGGAGCGGAGGTCTCTGGGGACAGAAGCACAGCTCTAAGAGGAAGGCCGTCTCCACAGGCCTGCTTTGCTCTTCTAGTTCCCACACTCTGCAGACACCCTCTTGCAATGCACAACTGGCCAACTCCAGTCAGGCTGGAAGGATTTCTGCACCCATTCCACAACAACAAACTGTGAGATGCCCACATTGGACAATCCTTAGTTTCCACTCCAGCTGAAGGAAGAACACGGGCCCTAGGGCATTTTTGGGAAAGAAATGTGTTTCTTAAGTCTTCTTTCTGAATCATGTAGCACTAGCCAGCTGCAACTGAGCAGCACGGGTGTTCAGCAAATATCAGTCATTGTCCTGGTGTTTGCCATTCCCAAATAGCACTTATACTACTTTGTTCAACGCACTTCTCTAAACTCACTGGATTTTACACAGTTTCACCCTTAACAAATATGTGCCTGATAAACCAGTTTCATTTACTTTACAAAAAAGTATATCACTGGTTTTAGAAAAGGCAGAGGAACCAGAGATCATATTGCCAACATCTGCTGAATCATTGAAAAAGCAAGAGAGTTCCAGAAAAACATCTATTTCTGCTTTATTGACTATGCCAAAGTCTTTGACTCTGTGGATAACAATAAACTCTGAAAACACAATAAACTCAGAGCAGAAAACTCTGAAAGAGATGGGAATACCAGACCACCTGACCTGCCTCTTGAGAAACCTGTATGCAGGTCAGGAAACAACAGTTAGAGCTGGTCATGAAACAACAGACTGGTTCCACATAGGAAAAGGAGTACGTCAAGGCTGTATATTGTCACCTTGCTTATTTAACTTATATGCAGAGTACATCATGACAAACGCTGGGCTGGAGGAAGCACAGGCTGGAATCAAGATTGCTGGGAGAAATATTAATAACCTCAGATATGCAGATGACACCACCCTTATGGCAGAAAGTGAAGAACTAAAGAGCCTCATGATGAAAGTGAAAGAGGAGAGTGAAAAAGTTGGCTTAAAGCTCAACATTCAGAAAACTAAGATCATGGCATCCGGTCCCATCACTTCATGGCAAATAAATGGGTAAACAGTGGAAACAGTGGGTGACTTTATTTTTTTTGGGGGGGGGCTCCAAAATCACTGCAGAAGGTGATTGCAGCCATGAAATTAAAAGACACTTACTCCTTGGAAGGAAAGTTATGACCGACCTAGATAGCATATTAAAAAGCAGAGACATTATTTTGCCAACAAAGGTCTGTCTAGTCAAGGCTATGGTTTTTCCAGTGGTCATGTATGGATGTGAGAGTTGGACTATAAAGAAAGCTGAGTGCCGAAGAATTGATACTTTTGAACTGTGTTTTTGGAAAAGACTCTTGAGAGTCCTTTGGACTGCAAGAAGATCCAACCAGTCCATCCTAAAGGAGATCAATCCTGGGTGTTCATTGGAAGGACTGATGTTGAAGCTGAAACTCCAGTACTTTGGCCACCTGATTCGAAGAGCTGATTCATTTGAAAAAACCCTGATGATGGGAAAGATTGAGGGCAGGAGGAGAAGGGGACGACAGAGGATGAGATGGCTGGATGGCATCACCGACTCAACGGACATGGGTTTGGGTGAACTCCAGGAGTTGGTGATGGACACGGAGGCCTGGCATGCTGCGGTTCATGGGGTTGCAAAGAGTCGGACATGACTGAGTAACTGAACTGAACTGAATTGATATCACTATCCAATCAGAATTTTGAAATGCTGTTATCTGATCCTTACTCAACCCCCTGGGGGGTGCTAACCACACTGTAGAAAACACTGGGGCTAGTGAACAACCGCAGTGGGATCGTGTGACAAGGTCGCACACACATCAGGGGTAAAAGCACGAACTCAGTAACTTTGCTGCCCTATCACAAGGACCTGAAGATAGCTACAAGGGGTTTGGGTTGTGGACAGAGCATTCCACTGGCCAAATTGGTAAACAAAGGATGTCGTGACCATCCAGTCATCAGCCAATGTAGCCACTGCCAACAGTGCACCCTGAGCAGATGAAAAAGAATAGGAAGCTGACACCAGACAGCTGAGGTGCATGTCAAAGGAGTAATTTCATTAAGCCCAGACAAAGTGAATCTTCCCATCCAAAGTGCTAAATTCATTAACTTTCAGATATTTGTTTTTTTCTTTAATTAGCAGAAATCTTTTCATGTTCAACTACCTGGTTTGTTTTTTGCAACACTCCTATATATCCTGCCTCCTCCCTGACCTCTTCAGGACAGTCCTTCAGAGCTGAGAGTCTGTCTCTTGGGCCTAAGTCCTCAGTATGTCTGCTAAATACAATGTAATTCTCAAGCTCTTGGTTGTGCTTCCCCTCCCCCCGCTCCAGTTTAAAGCAATCATCTTATGGGGCCTCTAGTCATGAAATGGTGAGCATTTATCTTGATTCTAAAACCAAACCATCAAAATTCAATAATGACTCTCTGGTTAAACATGGTGGGTTGAACTCACGTGTTTATCTTAGCTACTTCCCTAGATCCCACTAAAGTAACAGGAAAATAACAGACAAAAGTATAATTATACAAAGACCTAGAGACTGGTAGAGGAGACAACCTCAGATGAGGTCTGTTGACAATCGTTTAGAAAGTCGCTATTAGTGTGACCAGAACCAGATGAAATTCAAGTGCCCATGGAGGGGCATGGTGAAGAGATGGAAGCTGATTTGCCCTGCAAAACACTAAATGGGCTTGGGAATTGGAGGGAGTGCAGTGTGGGGCTGAAACAATGGATACGAGACACCCAGATTCCTATCCCTATATGTGCAGCAAAATGACTTCCTCCTGCCTCCACCCTCACTGAAAATAGGGGGTCTATTTTCTGGGGAAATGCAATCAGGATGAAGCACAGTGGTGAGGTACTGGCTAAAGACAGGGGCACAAGAGCATGTCTGCATACAAACAGAGAAGCCCCTTCTTGAGGCAGTTCCCAGAGAGTTAGCATCGGGATTATACTCCCAAGTAGAGACATGGAGCTACTTCTCTGGAGAGATGAATGGCCTCAAAGAAAAGTTCCCCAAATACTGACTTTTGAGAGACTCAGGTGGCAAAGCCACCTCCCCTGTCACCCTCATGGAAGCCCTTTATAGCCCTTTGACAGACCTGCCTGTGTACATTGAGCTTCTAACCCACTTTAAAACAACTTGCTCACATGTAAGTGCCAGCTGAGGGGTTTTACAGTCCGTCCAGAGTTTGGAGTTAAGTAGCCATAGGAATGTTAGAAGATGGTGCCAACTGAAATCTGCATGCCTGCTACCTCACTTCAGTCGTATCCGACTCTTCTGACCCCATGGACTGTAGCCCACCAGGCTCCAGTATTCTGGAACTGGAGTGGGTTGCCATACCGTCCTCCAGGGGATCTTCCTGACCCAAGGAGCAAACCTGCTTCTCTTACGTCTCCTTCATTGGTAGACGGGTTTTTTTTTTTTTTTTTTTTAAACCGCTAGCACCACCTGAAAAGCCCAGTGAAATCTGTGGTGAAAGACAAAAGGTTGCTCAAGAACGGTACCCTGGTTGGCTGTGGTGCAGGACATCTTTTTTTTTTGACATCTATTTGGTCTGCAGGCTCACTGTCTTCTCCATCCTGCTCTGGGCTCTGAGGGGCTGACCTGAAGGAAACACACAGTAATGGTGCCTCCATCCCTCTGCCATCCCTGGAGCCTGGGGGAAAGGGCGAGTGAGACGGAACCCTCCATGGGGGACTGAATTGTCTGTGTCCCTAAACTCCTGTTTTTCCTGGTAACTACTTCTTTCTGTCGCCCCATCAGGCCTAGGGCTGGTAGCTAGGATATGACGCTATAACTGACAGTTTCTCTGTACTCTGCCTGCACCTTGGGAAACCGTTCCTTTATTAATCTCTTCAAATTACCCAGTTTGAGGGTGCCATTTATTTCCTGCCAGGACCCTGACTTGAAGCACCAAACAATATTTACATTATCAAAGTGTAAAAACTGACTGTTGATTACCAGAGAAACCTGTGAAATAACTATATTGGGAAGCTGGAGAAAGGGAAATGGGAACAATGGTATAAGAACACCAAATCCTTAACTGCCGTAATAGTAGTGAATAACAAACTTGATAAACTGAGAATGATATAATATAAGCTAAAGGAGCTGAAAGTGATGAATTCTGTGAAGAGGGAAGTTGATGGACATGATGTTTTGGTATGTAGCTTTTAGTGCTACTGATTTTTTAAATTATGAGCATGTATAAATTTGCAAAAAATTTAATTATTTTAAAAGTAAAATGTCAGGAGAAAACAGGACAGTGAATTCTTCTGAGGACCTAGTGCATAATGGATGCTTAGGTACCGATAGCAGAGTTGAACCCTAGGAGACTCTCCCTTAGGGCTTCAGGTCCAAGAATCTGGGTCTGTCACTGCTCTTCAGGAAAATGAAGCCATCTGTGCTTGACAGTGTGTGTGGCCTGACAGCAGGGTGGGGAGACAATAAGGTGATTAGGGAGAGGTGAATAGTTCGCAGCTGCATAGGTTTGCTTTGAGGAGCAGAGCCTGAATCTTAGCTCTCCACTCTCAAGAAGGAGTCAGGGTCTTTAGGCAAGTTATTTCACCTCTCCAATCCTCAGTTTATTAAGTTCCATGAGGGCACAGTCTATTATAACCATCACCTTTTCCTGACCAGAGACTTTTATATAGTGGGGGCTGTAGATTGATGCATAGTAGGAGATTGATAAATAATTGAGTGAATCCTTAACTATAAAGAGGAACACATTTGAGTCAGTTCTAATGAGGTGGATGAACCTGGAGTCTATTATTCAAAGTGAGATAAGTCAGAAAGAGAAAGACATATCGTATAATAATGCATATATATGGAATCTAGAAAGATAGTACTGATGACCCTACTTGCAGGGTAGCAAAGGAGACACAGATGTTTTGGACACAGTGGTGGAAGAATGGATGGGAAGATATGCAAGAATACATTGAAACGTATTTATTACCATATGTAAAATCGATAGCTGGTGAGTTTGATAGATGACTCAGGGGAGACAAAGCCAGTGCTCTGTGACAACCTAGAGGGGTGGGATGGGGAGGGAGGTGGAAGTGGGGGTTCAAGAGGGATGGGACATATGTACACCTAATGCTGATTCATGTTGATGTGTGGCAAAAACCATCAGAATATTGTCAAGTAATAATCCTGTAATTAAAAAACTAAAAAAAAACTGAGTGAATCATAAGAATTAAGAATGTACATATAGCATGGCAAATGTTTGGTAAATAGATCAAATAAACATTAATTTTTTTTCCCTCTTACTTTCTGCCTCAGTTCCCTGTCAATGTTGATATCAGCTTTGAGCTGAAGTCTGATAGAGGTATATCATGTATAAATGGTACAAAGAACAACTATTGAGTCCTTGATTTGTGCCTTGCAAGCTTATATTAGCTTATTCAATTTTCATTCCATAAGTACTCTTATTATGCCCACTTTACAAGTGAGGATGCTGAGCAGTGAAGGCTGAGTGCAGAAGAATTGATGCTTTTTAACCGTGGTGTTGGAGAAGACTCTTGAGAGTCCCTTGGAGAGCAGGGAGATCAAACCAGGAAATTTCCTAAAGGAAATCCATCCTGAAGGACTGATGCTGAAGCTGAAACTCCAATATTTTGGCCACCTGATGCAAAGAGCTGACTCACTGGAAAGGATCCTGATGGTGAGAAAGATTGAAGGCAGAAGGGGGACGACAGAAGATGAGATGGTTGGATGGCATCACAGACTCAATGGACATGAATTTGAGCAAGCTCTGGGAGTTGGTGATGGACAGGGAAGCCTGGTGTGCTGCAGTTCATGGGGTCGCAAAGGGTCGGACACGACTGAGCAACTGAACTGAATGGCATAGCAAGTAAGCAGTGGGCTGGGATTTGAACACAGGCAGCTCAGCTTTCGAGCCGAAGCACTTACTCATTTACTAGATTGTTAACAACCTATTCATGTAACCCAGAAAATCGATCACTATCAGGTTTTTCAGGAAATTTCCTCTTCTAAGCAATACTTGTGATATGCTACCGTCCAGACAACAAAGTCACCACTTTTGGGTCTGAGGATGTGTTCACTGAAGCCTGTTAGCGACCTTGTTTTGAAGAGAAACCCATTCAGGTATTTTATCAAGCTTTAAGGTTGCTCTCTTGCTGACTCAGCTTATCTTTCTTTGACCCCAACTTCTTTAAAAAAAAAATAATTTTATTTTTGGCTGTGCTGGGTCTAGTTGTGGAGGGCGGAGGCTACTCTCTAGTTGCGGTTTGAGGGCTTCTCCTTGCGGTGGCTTCTCTTGTTGCGGAGCGCAGGCTCTAGAGTGCGGGCTCAGTAGTTGTGATGCATGGGGCTTAGTTGTTCTGTGGCATATGGGATCTTTCCCATCATGGATTGAACCCGTGTCTCCTGCATTGGCAGGCCAGTTCTTTACCACTGAGCCACCAGGCAAGCCCCCAACCTCCTTTATCAAAATATTTTTTTAGTGAAATATAGTTGATTTACAATGTTGTGTTAGTTTCAGGTGTATACCAAAGTGAATCAGTTATACATATACATATACCCACTCTTTTAGATTCTTTTCCCATATATGCCATTATGGAGTATTGAGCAGAGTACCCTGTGCTACACAACAGGTCCTTATTAGTTATCTATCTTATATATAGTAATGTGTATATGTCAACCCCAACCATCCATTAATCCCTCCTTCTGCTTACCCCCTGGGAACCATAAGTTTGTTTTCTACATAGATTCCAACTTCTGTCTTTAAGGAAAAAATCTTAGCAAGTAGTTAAAATATAATAAGATGTGCTTTTTTCCCCATTCCTACTAATTAAAAAAAAAAAGGAAAGCTTTCTTCCCTAAATATAAAACACAAGATAGGAAATGAAACATTCATTTCAAACAGATTTTGGATTCTAATTTATAGTTTCTTTTAACTTACAGTTGTCCTTTAATCTAAATTTTAAATTTTACACCCCAGGGAAGAATACAGAAACGTTTTTTTCAGGTTCTCAAAAGAGTGGAAAGAGTGTATTTCATACATACAGCAACTGAAGTGTGCAATTAGTTATAAGCAATTTCATGTATGTAATTTGGAGGATGCAGGGCACCACTAATAAGCAACTATTAATAAATAAGCCATGAAAATTAGTTTTGAGGGGCAATTTTGGGTGGGGTAAATGTACAAAACTAAGCACCTTTACTGTTCTTTGAGGGAATTTTCTTCCATTCAGGTTTCTAAACAAGGAACTCAAGAAGATGCTACTGTTTACTGTATGGCTCAGCAAAAACCTGTATCAGCCTTAAGGAGAGCAGACACTCACCTGACACATATCAAGTGTTGGACTCTGTCCCAAGTGCCCTGTATACTCTTATCCTCACGGTAATCTTATCGGCTAAGTGCTACTATAACACTCAATTAATAGATGAAGAAGAAACCAATGCACAGATTAAGTCACATAGCTAGTGAGCTTCGCAGCTGGAACTTGAGTCCAACAGTGTAGGTTCAAAGTTTGGGCTCTAATGAGTCTGTTACACCATGTGTCTGCCACTGCTGAGGCAGCAGTCCATCCTGGGAGGGCCTGATACAGCACCCCTTTTTCTCTGCTTCTTACATCTGTGGGTCTTGGGTGACAACAATCTGATCGTACAAGTAAAATTCCAAGGAATTTTTGTATTCAGTCCAGACATAGCCTGTTCTTATGGATAACTGGGTACCAGAAGTAGCACACTAATGGTTCAAGACCAAAATTCACAAAATTTAGCTTACATAAAGGGGACCATGAGTGGCTTCTCTTAAGGAGATAAGCCCCATTGTCAGGGTTTATCTTAAAGGGTATAAATGTGTTCACAGGTGTTTCTTTGCTAGAAAAATCTCTGTAGGTTAGAAAAATAATTTTAAGTGCATGGAAAAAATGTTTGGGAGAAGATGCACTAAGCACTACCTCAAGAGAATGAGATTTGGGGTAAGGATACAGAAACATTTTCTATTTTATATATATCAGTCCTATTCAAACCTTAAAATATTACACTTTTGTAGCTAAAAAATGGACATTAATGGTCAGTGATCTTGTCATCCCCTTTTCACTTTTCAGTTCACCACTCAGCTACTTGAACCAGAAAGATATACATTTGAGTAAAGGAGGTCTGTGAATTCTAACACCTAGTGAACCTGAATTTGACATGAGGGGAGGGCAAATCCAGTGAGGAAAGTAGACATTTCTGTCATTGCAACTAGCGTATAGTTGAGTCTTGCTTTTCAATCTAATCTGACCACCTTTATCTTTTAGAGTGTTGAGTCTGTTTTAATTGCAAAAGTGCATGCTAGGCCTCTTTGGTGTCTCAGATGGTAAAGAATCTGCCTGCAATTCAGGAGACCTGGGTTCAATCGCTGGGTCGGGAAGATCCCCTGGAGAAGGGAATGGCAACCCACTCCAGTATTCTTGCCTGTAGAAGTCCATGGACAGAGTATCCATGGGGTCAGAGAGTCAGACATGACTTACCAACTGAACAAGAAGGTGGGTTTAAGCCTACCATCTTGCTAATTTGTTTCTATGACTACAGATGAGTAAAATTTAAAGATTAAGCCAGTTTTACCTTATGCTTCAGCTTAAGCCTACTTTAAGAGAATTTTTATTTTCTGGTCACACACGGGGCTTATGGCATCTCAGTTCCCTGACCAGAGATCAAACCTGGGCCCATGGCATTGAGTGCCAAGATTTAACCACTAGGCCGCCAAGGAATTCCCTTCAGCCTACTTCTGTTATCCATCCCAACAAACACAGCAGGTTACTAGGTGGCCAGATAGGGTATAGGTTTTTCAAGCTGTATTGTTAGGGGAAATGGGAACACCTGGACCTCTGGCTCCACCTCAAAAGGTGCAATTAATTCCATGTTTGCCATATTAGGGGTTCTGGGAAAGACTTATGAAAACCAGACTCTGTGGTTAGTTTCCAGTCTTTTCTGTGACTTAAATACACACCCAATCAAGGATATGGACTACAAACCAAGTCTGATCATCCCTGAACCAAGTTCTAGGAACTGCTCCAGCTCTGGATAATTAAAGAGCTGAAAATAACTAAGATTCCCCTGGCCTCAGGAACTGGGAGAACAGCTGAGTCTTGAAGAAGCTAAACTGGGAAAGGGCAGAGGTAATGCACTAAGGAATCCCATGCAAGTTCTGACACTGGAAACGGCAACCCTAAGTTTAAAACGGGCAGCTTTCCATCCCAAGGCCACTGTGGCTCCAGATGACATATGCACCAATAGGAAATCACTTTCTGGATTAAACCCTCGGCCTGGATGAGCGGGTTGCCTAAGTTCCGGATGTTTAAGCAATCTTGGTTTTTTCAGATTGAAGCAGGCAACACAAGGTATCCTACTCATTTTGTAGTGTAAGTCCAAAGTAAACTAGACTACTGATTTTATGCTTTTTTCCAGGAGAAACTCATTCTTCTGGGGCATGGCATGCTTTCCCTATGCTATGACATTTTGTAGCCTTCCAGGCTAATGGGCCCTGCTAAGCAGACTAACCCCATAATGTGATTTGCCTTAAAAGCAGCACACAGTAGAACTGGAGGCAGGAATGACTGACAGGGTAAAGGAAAAACTGGGCAAGAAAAGCCTGGGCTAGGGAGTAAAAGCTTCCAACTTCACCAGTATCTTACCTAAGCGACTACTGGAATTTAGCAGTCTAGCCTAAGCCCTGCCGCTTACTGGGGTAAATTACTTATCAAAGCCTTTTCTAAGGGTGCTTGGCACAGTGCTGGTTTATCACAGCTCTCATATCACCAGTAGCTGCTATCATTTTACACAATGGGAAGGTGGGGTCATGGTAGGCCTGAACAGCTGCCAAAGTTCAATTTGAAAGGACTCCAAGGATCAAGTATATTAGATGTTAGCTGGACTTGAAACTGAGAACTACCTTTGGTGAAATCTCCTGTTAAGTCCTTCATTCCTTATTAAGACTTCATCTCATCTCTTATTAAAGTCTTTATTTCCCTTCTTTCTATTTATCAGAATTCCACTTACTTTGGACCTAGTTTTCCAGTCTGGATTGTTCCAAAGCCTTATGTAGGTTTTGGCATTTCTAATTGCTGGACTTTTTATCTACAAGTCAACCAACCGTAATTCCCTCACAAAAACAACTTATGCTTAAAATTTTCTCCAAGATTCACCCACACCTAATGGGTAAGGTCTGAATTTTTAAAGATAGCTCTTATTTGGAAAAAAAAATCTTTTTTATTTACTTGACTGCACTCGGTCTTTGTTGAAGCATTCAGGATTTTTTTTTTTTTTTTTGTGGCATGCAGGATCTTTAGGTGTGGCCTGGGAACTCTTAGTTGCAGCATGTGGGATCAAGTTCCCTGATCAAGGATGGAACCTGAGTTCCCTGTACTAGGCTTGCAGTTTTAGCCACTGAACCACCAGGGAAGTCCCAAGACCTGAATTCCTTACCTTGGCATACAAAGCCATTTGCATCTTGAATTAAACTGATTTTCTTCAGCCTCTTATCACTTTCAACTTTCCAACACTATTGCCCCAAATGCCTTTCCTTTCCTTCACACCTTCATCACACCCTTCCCTCTTCTATCTTTAAGGCTGAGCTAAAATGTCACCTCTTTAGTGAAGCCTACCCAATTCCCCCAATGGTTTCTTACTTAACATTCCATTATACTTATCACTTAATCTTTAACAGAGAACTTATCCCAGACATACTCTTTCTTCTATTTCAAATATTTTTTGATCTGCTCCATTGCTATTGCTTATAAAGTAGTTATGACAATAATACATTTGAAATATACTTTGTAAAACTATAAGGTATAACACACCATCACTATACTGGTCTGGAAGGGAAACGGCAGGACTGAAGCAGAGAGTGATGTTGTTGCTTTCCTTTTACTGGTTCGAAATCTGAACTGGTTTTTGACCTACTGTAGCCACTTTATATGGAAAATAACCAGCTTGTATAATGGCTTAAAAAAGTAATGAGTAGCCCTCGAGCAACCCAACCAAGTAAGCACCACACATAAGGAGAATCCACAAGATGTGTTGCAGTTAAAAGAGTTATCTATAAAAAGTTTTACTTTTTCCTGTAATTTTAATACATCTGAAGTCTTAGATGAATAGTGAGTTGATCCTATTAGGAAGGATTCCAAAAACATAAACATATCTTTTTTTTTCTTTGCATTTAGGCTTTGTAGTCACTAGGTAATGATTATCACTTTGCCAACAGTCAAATACTAGAGAAAGAGAGATATGAGAAACATCTTTTATTTTTTTTTCTAAAGAGGTGAAAATAAGTAAGATTTCTTATATTTCTCACTCATAAGATTTTCAAACTCTTAAAAATGCAATTTCCTCTTTTCAAAGCACATGCCATCTTAAAAAAAAAAAATCTTAGCAATGTACATTTGCACTCAAAGAAAAACATGCAGCGCCATTGTCCTCTGACAAAATTCTGCATAAAAACCTCACTCGACTTTCTGCAAACATGTCCCCTCTTTATCAGTTAGGGACTCCAAACCACAAACATTCAGTGCAATATTTATTGTTTCTTATTTCCGTAGGAAACACAGGACCAATGATGTCTTCTGACTACAACTGTTTCTGGATGGCTGAGCAACAGTCTCCCTCTGCTTTTTTTAAAGTACTCTCTTTAACTTGCTGATGTAAGGTATAGCTAGAATTCAGCAAAACTTGAGGAGCCAAGTGGAAGATGGAGGAGAAATACTTAAGGTGTACCCTGTGCCATAAACTTAAGAAAAAAATTTACACAGAAAAAAAAAACCCCTCAGATTTATCAATGCACCCTTTTAAAAAGTGTTTTTTTTTTTTTTTTTAAATTTCTGAAAGCAGCTTAATGTGAATCAAAAGCAGTTCCTGAGTAACTGCAGTAAACAGTGTCTTTTTAAAAATATATATATATATATATTTGCAACTTAGCTCATTTTGGTTCTGCCTTAATTTACTTCCCCAGCTTTTAGTTTAATCACAGTTCCTTTCCTTTCAGTTCTCAATGTGCAAGTACAACAGCATCAGCTCCAAGAGTCGGTGTGCTGCAGATGTTTCTCATCACTTCTGTGTGATCACCTGCATGTCTGTCAGGCCAGGTTTCCAGAGTTACTGCAGGCCACAGTTCTCAGCCTCACAAAACCTGTGAGAGCTGCGGACACTTCACGTTTTCTTCATCAGACGCCGTGACTGCCACGTGTGGAGCTTGTTGTAGGCTGTCTGGAGCATCTCCTCTATGTGACTAACCAACTGAAAAACAAACACAAGACCCTTACCCTTAAGCAACAACAGGCTAATGGCTGGCGAGGTTGATGCTTCTGATTCAGATCTGGTACATATTTCAGAGCGCAGTTGCAAAGCTTTATTTCCCCAATGAGGCAACATGTAGGCCCTCTGTGAAGGTATTCTCAGATACACTTTGCACAGAAAGGTAAGAGGGATAGGGGCGGTGTACAGGAGAGCTGGAAGCTCACCTGCCTGCTTAGGCTTATGCCTGCCCTGTCTTTAACCAGCCACAGAACCACAGGAAAGAAAGCGTTACAGGCCTTGGTTTCTTCTGTCAAATCAGACAGGTGAACTAACCTGGTGATTTTGAGATTTAAACATTAGACTTCTAAGTAAGATCCCGAGGGTGGCATCAACACTATCTGAGAGAAAATATAAAGAATGCCCTACTCCCCTGAAGATTCTGAGGCAGCAGGTCTGAGATGATACCCAGGAATCTTTTGATCTTCAAAAGCTTCTGAGCTTAATTCTGCCGAACAGCCAAGCTTGAGAGGCACTTTTCTATGTTCTCTAGGTCTTTCCCAGCTCTTAATACTTTAGGATTTCCACATAATTCAGTAGATTATAGAAAAATATAATTGGTCTTAAAGCTCCACACAAGTACTATGAAACCCCTTAGGTCAGGACTATGTACCTTGAGTAGAAAAAATTTTTTGCCCTCATTATAGACATAACTAGAAGTCATCAGGATCACACTGATCTAAGCTGATAAAGACTCCTGAGGCAGAATGTCCTTGGATTATCTGTTTCCTTGGAATTGGACAGTGTAATTTACATGGTTGGAAGTAAAATTTTTGTAAAGTCTCCAAGTCAATTTTGGCAGTATGAAGACAGAGAACAGGAAGGCTTAAATCCTTATAGCATGCCAACGATTTGGATTCAATCTGAGGCAGAGTTAAAAACAAACAAAACAAACCCTTATTTACCACATCTGTTATCACTAAGTGTGTTTGTGTAGGGGAGTGTTATGTTACTTACTTCTGTCTGTAAACTGCATAAAACTCATTTATTCTGCTTGACAGGCCACAATGTTTCCACAGTACCAGTTAGAAGAGATGACCACCACAGCCTCCTGTAAGGCTGCTCAGGGCCTCAGAATTCTTTTTACCAGAATCCTTTTTACAGTGCTCCAGGCAGTTACAATCAAATGAGAAGGCACATGAACTGAAACCTGAGATCCCTGCTCTGCTGTGGGAAGGTACTTTAAGCTTCTTTTCTAATTATAAATAATATTATGTTTTGAGGAAAAAAAAAAAAACACCCAAAGTTTAGGGAATAAAAACTTACTGAAAATATTACTAATGAAGATTTTTCAGCCTTCAACTGTGAAACTTCCTGTTTTGATTACCCTACTCACACACTGAACAAAAGTAGTTTTATATGCTACTTTTTTCCTAGTCATCTCTGGGAAGACTTGCATTACACACAGAGAAACAATCTTGTCTATGGCCATACCACCCTGAACGCGCCCGATCTCGTCTGATCTCGGAAGCTAAGCAGGGTCGGGCCTGGTTAGTACTTGGATGGGAGACACAATCTTGCGTGGTTGCTCTAGCCTTCCATTAAAAACATTAAAAACGCTGGGTGCAGGGTGACACTTCTCACTCCTCACCTCGCTGCTGCCCTGCTGTAAACCAGGGAAGCTGAAGGCAGGCCATAACCCAGGAATTTTCTAGCTCACTTTCACAGAATGGCAATTCTGCCTTTCTTTGTACTGCTAGAATGTAACTTGATACTCAGGTTTTCAAAATAAACATTTTAAGGAACATATACATAGGTTGTAAATCTATATAGAAAAGCATGAAGATGATTATTACAAATGCTGGGTTAGTCACGGCCTTGAGAGAGTGTGAAGGCGGTGTGGGCAACCGGACAGGGGCGCCCAAGGTATGGTGCTATTTCTTACCACGCTTGGCGAGCACACAGACACCTGCTTTACTGCTTAAAAAAGCAACTGTGTTTTACACACTTATGAATGTATGATACATTTTACAATTAAAAAACAGGATTCCCAGTGACATAAAAAACAACATATATACTCAATTACAGGAAAACAGTTAATTTCATCATTTTACTACAGGGAAAAAAAATCAGGCCAAAATTAGAGTCTTGCCTTACATTTGTGCTTAAATACTGTCTCCGAATTTTTTCTTGGAATGGGCAGAGCTTTGTAACTTGGAATCGTTCCAAATTACTTTTCATTTTCACTACCTAAAAAAGATGACAGAAATAATGAATTAGACTCTCAAGAACCTATAGAGATCAAGGGAAAAATATACACAAGGTTACTTTCTTTCTTTAAGATTTACTGGCTCCACCAGGCAGAGAAGCATATGTTTAGATTTTTTTGGTTCGTAATTCCTATCCTTCCTGATATTTTTGTGCATGTGTATAAATGTGTATGTGGAAAACATGCAGTATATACTGTTATAAAATTCCACTTGGTTTAATGTGAGTATCTTTAAGTCATTAAGTATTAGGTCATCATTTAAAATTGATGTATCTTTAACTAATCCCCTTCTGATAGATCTCAGACCATTTCTAACACAGACAGTGGTAGAGAAACATCTCTATGGCTCAATATTTGCATATACTCATTCTTAATTATTATTTTCTTATATATCCAAATGTTGAATTTCTGGGTCAAAGCATTTTTTTTTCCAAAGCATTTTTTAAAAAGGTAGTACTAGCAGTAGAAGAAAGGACTCTCAGCAGCCTGGCCAATACCCATTACTTCAAAGTTTTTATTCTTTGGCAAATTATAGATGAAAATGCACTTTTTCTGTAGCTTTAAACATAATCCAGGAAATGAACCCATACTACCTGCATTGGAAGTGTGAACTCTTAACCACTGGACCACCAGGAGAGTCCCTAAAGATTGTCTGTAAGATGATTTATATAGTAAAGTTATTATAACTTTTTTAAAATTGAAGTATAGTGGACTTAATGATGTTGTGTTAGTTTCTGGTGTACAGAAAAATGATAGTTAAGTTTTAAGATGTACAATTAATAGTTATGAAACTGGTCTGGATCTCAAGTTTCTTTACAAAATGGGTATCAATACCTACTCCATGAGGAAACTGTGAGGCTTAAGTGAAACAATATAGGCAAAGTAGCGTTTGGCATATAGTAAACGTTCAGTACAGTTTTCTAACTTCAAGATAACACCTCACTAATTCACATTATCACAACAGCTGGCTGTGTTTGGGATCAGTTTTAACCTTTTCTTCTAGGAATGGCGTATTAACAGGAAAACAGGACCAGAAGTGCCGTAGAAGTTCCCCAACAGCCACATATAGGTGTTTCAATTCAGACTGAATATCATTTGGCACCATCTCTGCAAAAGAAAAAGAGGTTCACAGAATAAAAGTTATTTTCCCACGTCTCTGAGAGAATGAGAATTTACAGTCACAGTATAAATGTGAATGTGCACTCTGCCAATGTTAAACCTGGATGTGCTATTCTAAGTTAGTGATTTTGTGGCTGACACTAAATTCCCTTGGTGTTTCAGAGGACTTTTCAGGTTTTGCTTTAAGAGGTAGGAGAGGAAAAAAAAAAAAAAAGAGGTAGGAGAGGGAAAAAACCTTTTAGTATGACATAGCAATGTGCCACTGTTTGTAATATTAAAATAGTACTGAAACGTTAAGCTCTTGTCTAGGTATGCTTCAGGATCTGGATGCATTAAAAACAAAACACAGATCCCGGAAATGTTCCAAAGGAAAACCAATACAACTTCAGCACTCTTCTCTAATTGCTCTTCAGAGCTGCTTTAGGTAAAGGATAGCAAGAGGAGATCCAGCACGTACGGTTTATGGCTTGCTGTGTCCCTCCCTGCATCAGTGCTCCTCCAGGGGACAGGGCTGTGATGGTGCTACTGGCAGCACTACTGGAGAGAACCTGAAAGCAATGAAGAAAGCATTGCAGTTTAACAGCAAATGTTTAACACACAATCCACAGCAACCAGAGTGAACTACTTCCCAGAAGGCTACTAGAATACCTACTCATCTTCCAGGAATACCAGACAAATTCATAGGTACCTCAAAATACACACCCTTTTGTCTGGTCAAGCTTCCCCACCTTTAAAGAGTGTAGATGATTGATAATACCGTGCTACTTCAGGCGTACAGCAAGCTGATTCAGTTCTGTGTATAACCACGTTCTCTCTCCACTCTCTGCTAGTGTGCACCTGCTGGCCCCACACTCCTAGAGTGCTCCTGCCTCCCCCACCGCTGCCCCCACTGTCCCCTTGGTAACCAGAAGTCTGTTTTCTATGTCTGAGTCTGTTTGTAAATAAGTTCATTTGTACTATTTTTTAGAGTCCACATATAAGTGATATAGCCAAGCTCTTTCTTAAGTACCAACTTCTTAGCACTGAAGGTAAAGGTGAGTTTAAGGAAAGAAAAAACATCAAAAAAACAAATGATAAACCCTGGCTGGTACCTGACGTAAGAAAATCCAGCAAAGTAGAAATATATCACTTGTCATTTTTCAAGGAAGTGGATACACATTGCCAAAAGGGGGAAAAAACCTACATTCCCCACTGTATCCACATGAACATTCAGGGACATAACTGATGTTTCTCTTCAATGAGTGCCTAACAAGTATCAAGGACTAGCCACAGCGAGGAACAGATCATTCACTGAACAGCTCATGCACAGGGTTAGTGTGTTTTACAAGTAGAAATCCAGGCATGTATGGGCTGGATGAAAAAACAAAACAAAATACTTAACCTGGTGTAAAGAGCACATTACATTTCAACTATGAGTCAAGGAGACATGAAAGTTCACTTGATTCCTATTTTCTTCTGTCAGAAAGTGCTATAATGCACTGTAACAAGAAGTTTCAGGGATTGCTAAACTTGCTGACTAGTCACTGGCTACCCTCAGGTATACATACCTGATGGCAGATAATCTCTTCACGTGTCTCAGATAATCAAATCACTTTTTGGAGGGAAAAATCTAAACTAACCACAGCTTAAAAAAGTTAGTATTGACTATATACAATAAAAAGAACTTGTACAAAATAAGTGCTTTTCCAAATTTGAACTAACTAAATAAATAAATGTAAAAAAAAAAGTTAGGTGGAACTACTTTGGCCCAAGGGCCAAATGCTGGACACTTATAGTCTAGAAGGAAAGATGTAGTCAAACAATTCCATATTTGTTATGTGAGCATAAGTATGTACAACACATATTTCTTTGCTTTGTCCACTAACAGGACAAGGAGACCAGTAGCAAATCACATCCCACCTAGTACTCAGATCTTGGTTTCTAAACCTACTCAGCACTTGGCAAGCAGGGACAGAGTAAGATGAATTTGGAGTACCTCATTGTGACATAAACTAAAGAGGGACCCAAAACTGATGACGATACGGTCAGAAAGATACAGCAGCCAGTATAAAGGGCGTGGAAAGGGTCTAACTACAAAGGCGCAAGGTACCTTTTCAGGGGTGACAAAACTTGCTTTTTATCTTGTGTTGGTAATTACATGACTGTATATACACACTGAATTCAAAAGAATATACTGAAAAGGTAAATTTTACTGTAAGATATTTCAGTTAAAAAAAAAGGACAGCAACAATTTATAACCCACAGAATATAAAAATCCACGCTTATGAAGAAACGTGAATAAATATGAATGAGTCAAGGAGGTTCAGAAGGTTAACTGATGGGAGGATAGGATTAGAAAATCACCATTTACCTATCACTATGGTAATAACTGTTTTCACCAAGAATCATCAACAGATTCTAAAACATTAGTGGGTAAAAGTTTGAGGGGAAACAAAACAGTTACCCAGTATCTCCCCACAAGATACTTAATAATTATGAAGGGAAAAATAGGTAAGTTTTCTGCAGAGAAATCAGACAGATAGTGCCTTAACCAAGTGATCAAAGTTAACACTGCAAGGCAGGACAAATAAACATGCGCTTCCTCATATGATGCACAAAGGATGACATATTACTTACACATCAACCTGGTAGAATTCTTGCCAAAAATGAAATCCAATCATGAGAAAATGTTAGAGAGACTGAAATTGAGGGCATTCTACAAAAAACTGACCTACTCTTCAAACATCAAGGTCATGAAAGATAAAGACTGAAAAACTACTCCACTGTAAAGGAAACTAAAGAGACCTAAGAACCAAATGTAATTCATGAACCTGATTTGGATGCTGGATCAAAAAAGTTTTTTTTTGCTACAGGGACATTAATGGTACAATTGGTGAAATTTTTCCAAGAATATAGGTTAGGGACGTCCCTGGTGGTCTAATGGCTAAGACTCCATGCCCCCCCCCCCCCCCCCCCCCCCCCCCCGCCATAAAAGACTCCATGCTCCCAATACAGGGGGCCTGGGCATGATCCCTGGTCAGGGAACTAGATCCCATACGCCACAACTAAGATCCTGAGTGCCTCAACTAAGACCATGTGTGTTAGTTGCTCAGTCATGTAGATTCTTTGTGATCCTAGGACTGCAGCCTGCCAGGATCCTCTCTGTCCATGGAATTCTATTGGCAAGAATACTGGAGTGGGTTGCCATTTCCTTCTCCAAAGACCATGCACAGCCAACTAAAGAAAAAAAAACTTTTTTTAAAAGAATACAGATTAGATAATAAGACTTAAACAATGTTAACTTACTGTTTCTATAACTGTACTGTGCTATTTAGATGTAAAGGGATCTGGGGCTCCTAGGTGGCGCTAGTGGTAAAGAACTCATCTGCCAACGTAGGAGACTAAGAAGTAGGGTTCAATCCCTGGATCAGGAAGATGTCCTGGAGGGCACAGCAAGCCACTCCAGGATCCTTGCCTGGAGAATCCCGTGGACAGAAGAGCCTATGGGCTACAGTCCATAGGGTTGCAAAGAGTTGGACATGACTGAAGTAACGCAGCATGCTCACAAAGGGATCTACTTTCAAAATGGGTCCAAAAACTTTTGCAACTTTTTGTAAATCTAAGATTATTTCAAGGTTAAAAGTTTAAAAAGTAAGTCCCCATATGTGATAAGCACTACAATTCAGGTTTCAACTCAAGTGTCTGAGTGTTTATGAAAACAGAGAAAAGGGAAAAAATAACTCGTTACTGGGCAAGCTGAGGACTGCTTTACAGAGGCAAAGGAATTTGAACTATTTTGAATTATTACTATTTGTTCCTTGACACAAAAACAGGCAAAGGACACTCTTAAGAGAGAAAGCATGAGAAAAAGCACAGGAAGCATGTAGATGATATAATTAAAAACCTCTGGGTAGTTTATAGTGTGTTAGGCTGGAGTACGGGACTCTTTTTAAGTTATGTGGGGAAGGAAATGGTGGAGATATGGCTGGAGTTGGGACTAGAGATGTGGGTTAGGGTCAGATTGTAGGGTTTGGCGAGTCAGACAAAGAACATCCAGACAGTTACTATGAGAAGAAAGGGAGGCAGCAAAGGTTTTTAAGTTGCAGAGTGATGTGGTTGGAATCATGCTTTTATTAAATAACTTGCAGTGGCCGTGCTGAAAACCTGTCCCATTTACCTAACTCAAGGTGATGGAGTCAAGAATTACTGAACTGACAGAACTTGCTGATCAACTGAAGTATGTCTAAGGGCAGGAAAAAACAAAGAATATCTACAGAATGATGTCCAGAAATCTTTTGGAAATCTGGGAGATTTTTCCAATAAAACTGTATATTGTAAGAAAAAAAATTAGCAACCACAAAACTCATTATCTTATTTTCATTATCTATCATCTGAACTTCAGGTATGCCAAATACTTCATTTACTTGACTTTTTCAATTTATTAAGCAGAAATATGTCTTTACCCCAAGTAAAGTATGAGTTTTATAAATATGAATGTGCTCATAAACTGAGGAAGTAACTGGGAATTCTGTTTTTCAAACCGTACAAGTCACCCACCTGAGTTAACCTGGGCGTGTAACCTTCCATTTCTTCTCTAATACTTTGAAAGGAATTAATAATGTCCTGACTGGTTGCATACTGCAGCGACTGGATTGGAGTTGGACCATGATAATACCTGAAGATTAGCCAAGAAATTACTAATCACACAGAATAAGGGTGCTCAATATTTGTCTTTCCAATATTTTAGCAGTCTCCATACAACATTCCCTCCAAGTAAAGAGTTAAAGATATTTCAATTAAATAACTTAATTCCAATAAGGGTAATAGGAAGAGAACAGCAGAAAGCTAAAATTTATTTTCTTCGCTTCAATCACTTAGGATCCTTTCCTGAGATGTACAAAGTAACTTTTTAAAGAAATACAATACTATGTTTTATGGTAACAAACTGATAAAAACTTGAATACTACACTTGCAGAATAAACTCTGTACCAACTTGTGATATAAAACTATTTTGCTTCAAATTAATTTAATAGTCACCAAACTTACCTATCTGACTTCTTGAGGTTTAGTGCAATTGTTTTTATGGAATTATTTTTTCCCAAGTCTTCATATTCAATGGATTCTTGTAACTTCGCCTATAATTATCAACACAACACTTTTTATTGCTGCACTTCCTACATGTGTCCCCTCTACACATAGCTGAACCTATTTTCTCATAATCACTTAACAGAATAACTGTTTTCCTATACTTTGACCATACTATGCATCATTAAACCTTTAATATTTGAAAATCTGATAGATGAAAATGTTTATTTTACTCAAACTAAATTAAAAAAATTAATTTTATTAAATGTGTTGCAAATTCTTTTTGCCCCCACTTTGGTGTTTCTCAGTTTTAATTATTCCCTTTATGCCTATTCTTCTGTGGATTTTTTTTTTTTTTTGCTTAAACTTTGATCCAACAGAATTTATTGTAAAATAAGGAATAAGGCAGGGAATCAGTTTTTAAAAAAGTATTATTAATCAGTCCCCCAGTCCCCCAACACCATTTGTAGAATAACATCTTTCCCCACTGATTCTGAAATGCCATGTTTATCATATATGTATTTAATCCCTCCATGTACTTGGGTTTACATCTGCATTCTTTATTTTGGTTTTACTAATGTGCTTTCTCCTGGACTGTATAGGAACAAATCTGACCTTAGCATGCTATTCAGAGTAATGTATCAATCAGTCCCAACTCACCTAGACTCAGCGTGTTTTTACTACTTTCTCATCTCTATACCCTTGAGTCAACTTCAAGGCATACTGATGTCTTTCACTACCATTCCCGTATGTCAAGCTCATTTCTATGCCTGCTGCTGCCTGATTTAAGTCATGTCCTGACCCAACCTCTTATATAAATCCAAATCCTAAATCTTTGCCAAGGCCTGGTCATCCACCTAATTTTCACACTTAACTGAAAGCTCCATGAATAGGAGGACTCTGTCTATTATTATTCCAGGATCTCTCATTCTATAAATCCCTTGTGGAACACACAGCAGACAACTACTGACATGAAAGAACATCCTGAGTCAGTTTATCACTGAATATTGTGAAAATTCAGTGATTTTTGACAATTTCATCACTACCAAGAATCAAGGGTACTCAGTGCAATATTGCAAAGAATCACTTCCTAGATTTCTTTTTAGCATCTCTGGCTTCTATTTTAGCTTCACTTTGCTTATTTCAGAGAAGAAATTTTTTACTTTGTTAATTTTAAAGGTGTATATCCCTGTAGAAACATATTAGGTGACTGAAATACATAAAGGACCTATAATCTCTTAAAGTTCATAAACTTAATTGGATCATATTAGTTCTGCAAACTTTATCTACTTACTCTCTGGTTCCTACTGTAAACAATTACTATACTTTAAATTCTGTTTTATGATTATTCTTTTTTGTTTTACCTATAGACACTAAATTCTTTGAGGACAAAAACCCAGTCTTATTCATTTTTGTTTCCTGCCACCTAATATGGCATGTAAGGCAACTAAAAAATGGTTTCTTTAATTTTAATGAAGTGAACTATTGTCACGGTATATGTGAACTCACTTTTTTTTTCAATATGTGAACTCACTTTAAAGTAGTCATTATTTGCTGCATGCATCAATCTCCACTGTAGGGATGTATCACGAATATCATGATGTTTGCTATTTTCTCAATTATAATACTGTCAGTGTATTTGTTTGCACATATCTTTAAAAAAAAAAAGTCCCAAGTGGAATACTGTCTAGAAGTCAAATTAAGGGTATAAACCTTTAAAAATTTAATACACTATATTGCCTGATCGCCCTCTAAGAAAGCCTAATCATAATTTTTATAATGAAGGAGGAACTTAAAATTGAGGGATACAGAAGCTTGGCAAAGTTGCAGACAGAGAAGAAATATACAAGTAGGTAACTGTTCATACTCCCTCACAATCCATCTTCAGTATTTAATGAAAGACATTTCCAGTTCTAAAATGCTAGGTGTAACATGAGGGCCAAATCTTATCTTTTAAATCAAATACTCAAACCTTTACTTTTTTCTTTCTGTCATATTGCCTTTGTTGGGTACTCTTCCAGAAAATAAAACTATGTGTTAACATTTATGTGTGTTTATAGGTGAAGGAGATAAATAAAACAATAAAAAGTTAACAGACTTGAGTCCCTGGAAAGTAGGCTGGTAAGCCAAAACTGAGGAAGTATTTTTTAAGCCTAATATTTAACAGCTTGGCCAGAAGAACTAAAGCCCTATGAACTTATCAAGGGTCAACATAAGGTACTGTCAGTTACATAACATATATCTGGAGAAATCTGAGCCATAAGCATTCCAGACTTTTTACTCATACCCTTTTGATTGCTGGCTGAAAGCAATCTACATCTCCGGAATTTCCATCAATGCTGCTGGGCTCGCCATTTTGCTCCTTTTGTGCTTCTCTGAAAACAAAGGGAAAAAAATTAATGTTAAATACCACAGGAAGAACAACAAAACTCCAACTGGCTATCATGGAAAACCCAGTGAGTGCACCTTTGCATGTGTACTTAACTGTTTCCTGAGACCTGCTGCCAGGACCATGGCACTGTGATGGTTAAATCTCTTGATGATGGCAGCATTACTATTCTCTCTGATGGATTTAGAATTAGAAGTAGATGGCACGGAGGAAATGCCATAGCCCTGCAAGGAACAATTTAGTAGAGATATTGTTGAGTTGAAAAAATTTTCTGGATATAGGACTTAAAAAATATTTACAGGTAAAAATTTAAAAATAAGTAACATTATACACACACAAAAAGATTAAAAATGCTACTAACTGCTTTCAGTATCACAAAAATATCTTAATTGCTAAGTGCTGCATTTTTTTCCCTAAGTAGCAATTTTGGACTAGTTAGCAAAACATTAAAATATTGGTTAGTGGGATGCTGGGCTGTAAGCCATTACACTTAAGTTAAAACTTACAGGTGCTATGAAAGAAGTGGTCAATCCCATTAGAGGTGGGGGGGAGGGCAGGTTCAAAGGAGCTTCATGGAGCACCGTAAGATGAATAGGTAGGTGCTTGCAAGGCAAACACTGAACAGCATTTCAGGAAGAAGAAACTGCTTAAACAGAAGGTATAGGAATAATGCAAAACATACTGTGTCATGGGTTTGTATGCAGTTCAGTATACCTTGAATGAAGGGTGGGCCAAGAAACAGCCCCAACTGAGTACGCAGAGGCCAAATTAAGAGCCTGGTAGTAGTTCCGATTTTATTCTAAGTTTAATGAGAAACCCCTGAGAAAGTTTTTACATAGGGGAACATTATGATCTGATTTATAACTCTTACTGCTAGGGAAGAATAAACTATGGGGAACAAAAACAAGATCAATTAGGAGGCTAATGTGTCTGTGCAGACAGTTCTGAGATGTAAGGCACCTGCTGAGCAACTGAATGTTGGAGGTCAACAAAGGGGCGGGATCAAGGAGACTACTAGGTTTTGGCTTGAACAACTGAGTCCATGCTAATGTTGTTTTTGTTTTTTTTAACTAGCATAGGGAAGGGCCAGGAAGAAATAGGTTTTTGAGGATGGGAATCAAAGACTCCATTTTGGACATGTTATGCTGAGGGGTGTGTGGAAACAACCTAAATGAAGATACCAAGTAGGGAGTTGGACATATGATTTTGGACCTCTTGGGTTAGCCAGACCAGGACTAATTGGGAGTCATCATTACACAATTAGTATTGATATTTTTATCAATGGAACAGAAAGAATGTAATTATAAGGAACCCCAAGTCCATATCTTGGGACAGAATTACTAGAGGATGATAGGCAAAGAGGAGGGAAAAATTGAATCAACCAACATTTTTATTAAAAGGTTTGGTTTTATAAATTTTTACATATCCATGCAAGGGAATACAACATGGATAGTTTTAAAAATGTAAATAATAAAAAAAGTAAATTGTGTAAGTTTAAGGTTTACAATGTGTTGATTTCAGATTGCAAAATGATTACCAGTGTGGCTAATACCTCTATATGTCACATAATTATCATTTCTCTTACTAAGAAGTAGATCTAGTTTCTGAGCAACCTGAAGTTTCTACTGTCAACCATGCTGTGCATTAGGTCTACAAAAATGATCTACTAGCTATGTTTGTATCCTTAAACAACACCTCTCCAAATTTCCTACCTCTCCTCAAGGTCAGAGCTATTAACCTTATTTTATAAGAAAATTGATAAGAGAAATATTAAAAAAATCTACAGTTTAAAACCAAGTAGTTTGGTTTTAAAGTCAATGTACTTAACAGCTGTGTGGTTTATTTAGCTTCATTTTTTCAGGGTGATTAAAGAGATTATGTTTATAATGTGTTGAGATTCACCAAGGAACTGACTGAGTGCTGAGAATTTTCAAGAAAACAACTGAATTTCATTAGGCAAACAACTCACTGGGGCACCAAGGATTATTTTCTGTTAATTTAATACTTTGGACTATAGATGAAATTTTAACATTGGTTTTCTCACCTGGAGCATGCATACACTAAGAGAAAAAAGATATGAGCAAATGTCAATAGAAAAAGAGCCAAAGGAAAGCAAGAAAATAAAAATTAAATGAAAGGAAGGGCACTAAAAGTTAATAGTGTCCAGAGAGTAACTGAGGAAGGCAAGGTCCTTTCTAGACTAGAAGATAGAGGTAGGGACAGAATTAGCTTTGATCAGAATGGATCACCTACTTCTCTAGCATTGGATGAATTTCTAAGTCTGGAGTTATGATGTTGAGGTAGGTAGCTCATACTTGATGGTCCAGCTATTGAAACAAAATGGGGCTAATGTGGAGTAAGGGTCATGACTGTGCTCAGCATTTGGTAAATAGTGGGCAACCAACAATGTTTATCATCTTTTCCCTATCTAATATTTTTTCACACTTACTTAGATACAGCATAAAACAGGTGTTAAACCTTTATTAATACCTAGACAGTACAGTGGAAGTGAGAAATAAATTTAAGGGACTAGATCTGATAGACAGAGTACCTGATGAACTATGGATGGAGGTTCGTGACACTGTACAGGAGACAGGGATCAAGACCATCCCCATGGAAAAGAAATGCAAAAAAGCAAGATGGCTGTCTGAGGAGGCCTTACAAATAGCTGTGCAAAGAAGAGTAGCGAAAAGCAAAGGAGAAAAAGAAAGGTATTTCCATTTGAATGCAGAGTTCCCAAGAATAGCAAGGAGAGATAAGAAAGCCTTCCTTGGTGATCAATGCAAAGAAACAGAGGAAAAGAAGAGAATGGGAAAGACTAGAGATCTCTTCAAGAAAATTAGAGATACCAAGGGAACATTTCATGCAAAGATGGGTTCGATAAAGGACAGAAATGGTATGGACCTAACAGAAGCAGAAGATACTAAGAGGTGGCAAGAATACACAGAAGAACTGTACAAAAAAGATCTTCATGACCCAGATAATCACAATGGTGTGATCACTCACCTAGGGCCAGACATTCTGGAATGTCAAGTCAAGTAGGCCTTAGAAAGCATCACTATGAACAAAGCTAGTGGAGGTGATGGAATGCCAGTTGAGCTATTTCAAATCCTGAAAGACGATGCTGTGAAAGTGCTGCACTCAATATGCCAGCAAATTTGGAAAACTCAGCAGTGGCCATAGGACTGGAAAAGGTCCATTTTCATTCCAATCCCAAAGAATGCTCAAACTACCACACAATTGCACTCATCTCACACGACAGTAATGTTCAAAATTCTCCAAGCCAGGTTTCGGCAATACGCGAACCGTGAACTTCCAGTTGTTCAAGCTGGTTTTAGAAAAGGCAGAGGAACCAGAGATCAAATTGCCAACATCCGCTGGATCATCCAAAAAGCAAGAGAGTTCCAGAAAAATATCTATTTCTGCTTGACTATGCCAAAGCCTTTGACTGTGTAGATCAAAATAAACTGTGGAAAATTCTTCAAGCGATGGGAATACCAGACCACCTGACCTGCCTCTTGAGAAACCTATATGCAGATCAGGAAGCAATAGTTAGAACTGGACATGGAACAACAGACTGGTTCCAAACAGGAAAAGGAGTATGTCGAGGCTGTACATTGTCACTCTGCTTATTTAACTTACATGCAGAGTACATCATGAGAAATGCTGGGCTGGAAGAACAACAAGCTGGAATCAAGATTAGCAGGAGAAATATCAATAACCTCAGATATGCAGATGACACCACCCTTATGGCACAAAGTGAAGAGGAACTAAAAAGCCTCTTGATGAAAGTGAAAGAGGAGAGTGAAAAAGTTGGCTTAAAGCTCAACATTCAGAAAACTGAGATCATGGCATCTGGTCCCATCACTTCATGGGAAATAGATGTGGAAACAGTGGAAACAGTAGCTGACTATTTTTTTGGGCTCCAAAATCACTGCAGATGGTGACCGCAGCCATGAAATTAAGATACTTACTCCTTGCAAGGAAAGTTATGACCAACCTAAATAGCACTAAAAAGCAGAGACATTACTTTGCCAACAAAGGTTCGTCTAGTCAAGGCTATGGTTTTTCCAGTGGTCATGTATGGATGTGAGAGTTGGACTGTGAAGAAAGCTGAGCGCCGAAGAATCGATGCTTTTGACCTGTGGTGTTTGACAGAGGATGAGATAGCTGGATGGCATCACTGACTCGACGGACATGAGTTTGGGTAAACTCCGGGAGTTGGTGATGGACAAGGAGGCCTGACGTGCTGCGATTCATGGGGTCATGAAGAGTCGGATACGACTCAGTGACTGAACTGAACTAAACTGAATTAACTGTTGATAAGGGAGTTAAAAAATTCTTGTAAAAAATGTTCTACCAACTCACAGAGGAATTTCAGTTCTCCCATGCAATCTTAATAATGAATAGTGCTATCAAAAAGCACTTTTGATAAACCACTTCAAATAACATTATTCTGTTTTACCTTCTCACAAGTAGAACATCTATACTTCAGGCAATTTTAAAATAGAAATGTTGAAGACTGGGAAAAGACTATTTTCTCTTGTAAATCCTTTTACTACTACTTACCTCATCTAATGGTTTATCTTCCAAAGCTGTTAAGTCAAGTAGCGGGTTTTTCACTCCTAATGAAACCATTGTTTTTAACCCTAGAGAATCAATGAAATAAAAAGTTGAATAAGTTTTACCTTTCCCAGAAAGCAAAATAATCACGAATGGCACTGATGACTAGAGAGCAGCAGATTAAATGCTAGAGTGTGTCAGGGATAAGCAATTACCTTTTTCATCTATTTTGGCACATTCTGCAAAGAGGTCCTTTGACCCTGTGTTCAGCCGGTCCCTGTGGAAATAATGGGACTGAAAGAAACGTGTCCAGAATTCCTTTTCTGTCATGTTGTGGGGAACATTTTCTGCATATTTCATTTTTACTGTGAATAAAAACCACAATAGTTACACAGTGAATTTCCAATTCTTAAAACCTCTCAAATTAGTTTAAAAACAGTCCAAGAGCAAAACCAAATTATAAAAGTATTCAACTTTACAAACAATAATTTAACTGCAACATCACTTGAGAGATTACATTAGACATTACCTTTACGAATCTTAAATTAGAAACAAAACCTTATTTTGCACCAAGAAAATTAATAAGCTTCAAGTTTCAAAGTTTTATTGGGAACATCAAGATTAAGAGGAAGACCTGAGTTTGCCTGTTTGATCATTTATATATGGACACTTTTAGTCCAAAGCACCATATTGGGTGCTGGGGAAATAAACAAAGATCTCCATAACCCACTGGACTATCAGTTCAGCACTCCAGAAGCCTGTGTTGTCTAATAAGCAAAGAGATTAAGTTAAGAGGTTAAGGTCTCTTAAGCTGGAAAGCATGAGTTTAAAATTCTAGGTCCACCAATTATTATCCAATGTGATGCTGGATAAATTACTTAATCTTTCTTTATCTTGGTTTCTTCATCTGTAACATGGGGTAATGATAACCTAATCCATAGGTATTATTTGTGACAATTAATAAAGACACATAAAGGCCTCAGAATGGTGTCTGACAAAGAGTCAACACTACATAATTATTATCAGAAAAATAGAAAATAACTACATTATAATGTGGTAAGACACACAGCCCTGTAGATGGAATGGGGAGGGGGAGTACATCTGTCTAAGGAAGTCAGATTTTACAGAAGTGGCAATGAAGTGATGCCTGAGGTGAACCCTAGGAGACTGAGTCCTGAGGAGTGAAGGGGCAGAAGCTGAGGAAGCCGGGAGAGACAACAAAGCGGTTTGAGAGCTCTGTGTAGTTAGAACAAGACTGCAGTAACTGCTCTCAACCTCGGCTGCACTTGCACTAGAGCTAGGATCAAACCATTTATACTTTATTTTTTTTAACAACTGATTATCGATTTATTAAAAAGGTTGATTTAGGCATCGGCAATGGTGACTTCCACCTTGACTCCTGGCTCAATACTGATGGAAGTGATCTGCTTGACAATTTCAGAAGGGCTGTGGAGGTCAATGAGTTGCTTGTGGATCCTTATTTGGAATCGATCCCAAGTCTTAGAACCTTCACCACAAGGAGTTTTCCTTGTAGTTATTCTCAGAGTCTTGGCAGGCATCCGAACTGATCCTCTCACTTTGAGGTTCTTTTCCTTCGCGCCTCTGATCAGGTCAGCACACACCTTCTCCAGAGACTTCACGCTGCGGCCGGTGAGTGTGATCCTAATAAGGTGAATGGCCACCTCTGGCTCCACGGGGGTCTTGCTGGTGTCTTTACAGGCCACGGCTGCGGCGCGGCTTCCTGACCGACTTGCTCCTTGGCGAGAGCGAACAGCGGTGAGTCAAGAACAAGAGCGGGCGGCAATGAGCTCCGCTGCAGCGGCGACCGCGTCTTCCTCAAAGAGGGCATTTATACTTCAGATGATTTCTCCAAGGGAAATGATTTGTGGGTCAGAAAAGTCATTCTGCAGGCAGCATGAAGGACGATCTGAGTCAGTGCTGTAGACACTCATTTACTGATGCCTCTGGAGTATGTCAGCCTACTCAGGTTATGTTAAAGGGTAAATAAAGTTTAAGAACCACCAGTGGAAGGAATGAGAAAGTCATCATCCCCATGGATCGATGTCAGTACATTACATGCTAAGCTCTTAATACTACCACATCAGGCACTGGATAAAGCACTTTACATATTTTACTGCACTTTATCAGGAATAAAGGTAAGCTTTTTGTTTTTCAGATATTTCACTGAATTCATTCAAACAAATATTTTAACTATATGAAAAAACTGATTCTTCTTACCTGCTGGATAGGTCCTAAAAATGGACTCAATGATATCAGATGTTAAATTGTATCTCAAACCATTACATCCATCTGTCTGGGGTCGGACATCAGCCTAAAATAAAGACATTTGTTAAAGAGTATTGGGCCAAGATGTCTAAGAACCCAATGGACACAGGAGAAAGGATGAAAAACAGACTCTCTGAATGAAATACAGAGACAAATCCTTTGCCTTTACTTTTGGTACAGAGATGGGTCAAATCAATCTGACCTGCTTCACATAACTTTAGTGACCAGTAAAATCTGTTTTTCTGAAAATACAACATGGTCAGACAGACACATTTAAATGTGGCCAAAGGCAGATACCTAGTGGAAATTTAACATAAAGCTTACAGTTACCAAATATTTACCTATCTGGTTACAACATATTATCTGATTTTTAAGAAAGGCCTTATTAATTTAATTCACTGCTAAGCACTCAGAAAGAGGCCAAACATGTAACTGGTACTGAAATTTTTGTTAAGTGTATAAATAATGCTTTGGTTTTACCAAAGCATAGACTGAAACTCACTTTCTAATTCCATACATACGGTATTCTCAACTTTCCTTTCAAGATACATTTTGCAAATCTTCTTTAAATTTTTTTTTTTTTAAACTTTTTGATAATGCGACATGGCATGTGAGGTCTTACCTCCCAGACCAGGAACTGAACCAGTGTCCCCTGCATTGTAAGTGCAGAGTCTTAACCACTGGGCTGCCAGAGAAGTTACCAAATTTTACTTTTTTGTAACATGATGGTCATTTTACATTTAAACTTACATTATAGGTAAAATATTGAAATCATTAAAAAAGGAAAAAAAAAATATCTGAAAGCCCTTATTTTAAAAGTATTAGGAGAAATAAGCATTAGTCCAATTGCTAGAAGATTCATTTTCAAAAGTCCATTTTAGAAGAGTATCAGGGCTACTGAAGTATCTGTTAATTTACTTTAAGGAAATACTAAATTTTACAGAGAAAATGGCATCATTAGCACATATACCAGGGTTTTTTTCCTCTTTAGAAATCTAGGAGGGTCCATACCAGAAATGCTGCAGAAATGCCAACATCCTGCTTATGGTTAGACATGGAAGAACTCTCTGCTGCGTTCACATGTAAACGATTGGCCCAGAATTCCTCAGCACTGATGACTTGACTCACAACAAGGTCTTTATAAAGCTGAAACAAAACAGGATCTTCTTGCAGCATTCTGGTGATAGAATATATCAACATATTGAACTTTTAGAATAAAACACCATTTAGGTAGCATTCTAAAAAGACCTTAGGTACACAAAACACCCAATTTTCATTTTGTGATGACTGAGCAGCAGAGGTCATTTACTTCATTTGTTAGTAATTAAAAGCAAAAAAACATTTTTGGAGGAAGAAATCCAGTGCAAACAAATGGAAGGCAGTTGAAGCAGCAAAGGCTAAAGTCTTTGAGGGCTTGGATTTGGTCCTACTCATCCCTATATTCCAGAGACACAAAGGCTGCATTTGTACTGTACTGCGGTTTCTTTCACGAAAAGCTGAATGGGGAAGAGGGATTTTCTACCAACTAAGTTTTTCATGGTGATAAACACTCGGAGCTATAAGCACAGAAAGATAATTCATCTTGTCAGAAATTCTCATTATTTTAAATTTATTTATTTATTTCACCATGCCACGCCGCATGCAGGACCTTAGTTCCTGAGCAGGGATTGCACCTATGCCCCAGCAATGGAAGCATAGATTCTTAACCACTGGACTGCCAGGAAGTCCCAGAAATTCTTGTTATTTTAGATGTTTTCTAAACATCTTAGTATGACTTTTTTCAGGTTTCTCATTCACAAAGACACTTCTTAGTATCTTCTCTGTGACAGAGAATTAAGGGACCTTGGCATCTCTGAATTACAGTTTTATTCCTAATCTGATACTTGGCTTGAGGCAGTTAGTTTAACTTCTAATTCATCGCATTTGCTGAAAGCCAAAGTTAGCTAAGATGCTGAAGAACCAAACATACTGAGCACCAACTGAGCTCCCTACGTTACACAGCTGCTTCCCACTCGCTATCTGACACAAGACCCTGTATATACGCTGATGCTCCTTTCTCCACTCATCCCACTCTCTCCTTCCCCCACTGTGCCCACAGGTTCATTCTTTACATCTGCATCTCCCCTCCTTCCCTGTAGATGGGTTCAAGAGGGAGGGAACACATGTGTAATTATGGCTGATTTGCATTGTTGTACAGCAAAAAGCAATACAACATCTTAAAGCAATTTTCCTCTAATTTAAAAAACAAACCAACCAACCAAACACAGAGATAAAGATAACAAAGCCTGTATTTTCCTCGACTACACTATCAGAGCACAAAGGGTGAGAAACAACAAACCATTACTTGACTTCTAAGAACCTAGCGTCTCTTTGAAAGGCTGTTCTTTCCCTCCTTCACCTGTTTTTCTCTTCCAGTTCTTTATTTGCTTTCCGCTTGAATTTGGGAAGCAGTTGCTGAAGAAGGTCTTTCACTGCATCCCGCTCTTTCACTGCTGTGCTTTCATTGGAAAAATGGAAGTTAGTTGTGTCCCCTGCATGCAGGACCAGTTGAAGCTGAATTTTCGCTTTTCCTTCTGGACTGATTTTCTGGCCTAAAGAGAAGCACAAGGCTAGTTAGATTAGGACATTCGCACTGTGCAAACAGTCATACATAAGTTACTGCTCGTCCCAAGAAGACTCAGGCTTTCTTCGGGCTTTAGTTGCCCTATTCCAATCTCGATGCTTAAGAAATCTACTCTTTCCAAATAACGGCATATTACCAGAGCATGGTTCAACAAATTCACTGGTAACACTAAGGTTCCTTTTTTAGTATTCTTTTTATGTGGCATGTCTTACCCACTAGTCCACCTCTGGATGCTGAAGGGCTTTTGTTTCCACTCAACTGAGCAGATTTCTTTAAAGCTTTCTAAACAGCCAACTCGGGAGTCCTGAATTCACCAACAGCTGCTTCCACCTGACATTATCATTAATAAAAATGATTTGTCATAATTCAAAAAACTCCAAAACATAGCTCATACCTTATTTAATAACTGCAAAGGGAAATATGTAATTTTACATTTGAGATCAGGCGTCAACACTTAAATCAAGTGATCAAACTTAGCCGCATTAAAAATGGACAATCTGACACTATGGGCTTTCTGAGGTGACAGAACAGGAAGCCAGCACCACCACTTAGGTGCTCTTCTTGTTGAAAATGTTTAACTTCAGTATAGTCAAGACTGCAGACTTGACTTTTAGTTTATAAGAAATACAGGAAATAATTAAATAAAAGCTTGATCTGACATAATCAGAATGTATGATATTCTACAAGTCCATACGCCTAAAGAAGAGACTAGAGACTACAACTACATACATGAACCTAGACCAGATATTGGTTAAAAAAACAACCAAAAAACCCCCACAGGTATAAAAAACATTGTTTGGACAACTGGGGAAAAAAATTCAATAGTGTTATGGATAGTTATAAAAATTTTCTTGGTGTCATAATGTCATGAACAGTCAAAGTATATGCATATATAATAAAACAAATATGGCAAAATAATAACACTTAGATAGGATATAATTACAGGTATACACATTGCACCATTCCTTCAACTTTTCTGTAACTGTGACGATTTTCGAAATAAGCTGGCACTGGAAATGTCAAAATATACTTCCATAATAGAAATCCCTTATTCTTAAAAAGTGGGCCTCATGGCTTGTCTTCGTCATGAGGCAAACAGATGAAGGGGCTTTGTCTTACTAAATGCGTGAATCATGGTAGTGTGAACACATAACTAAGAGCTCCTTGTAAAGCAATCTACTAACACTTAAATAAAGAGAAATGTTTTCAATGAAGATGTTGCTTCCAAACCAACAGTTTAGATAAAATACCTTACTGCTAAAAGTAGCAATATGAAGCCATTTACACTGTCAGCCAGCCTGTTCTACTATTCTATTCCTCCAAAACAAACTATCACTCCTTTCTAGGTGTCTTTTCTTAGTCATTGCTTTATTCTTGCTCCATCTTAGCTTGTGCCTCTGAGAGGCCTACTTCTGAAGTTTTTTAACTAACAAAATTGCTGATTTTTACCTTAGTAATGTTATTACTGAAAACTTCCAATGGCTTGTTTCAGAAATGAGCATTCTTTCAAATATTCAGCTTAAAATGAAAACTGATTTCATGCACATCTAGATTTGGGTATGTGCTCTCCTCCCAACATAGGGGATAGGCATGTTCTCTACTGCATGCTGTGAGAATCATAGGAAGTCTATATTTTGCAAAGGTATAGAGCAGGCTTCCCGTTTAAGAGAAGTGCTAATACAGGCAGTTCCTATTTTGTGAGGCTACTGAAGAACCAATGCTAGTTTGCAAGATTATTATTAGAGACTTGGTAAGGCATTTCTCCACAGAAACAAAGTTTTAAAAGGAAGTAGTGTTGGCAGGAGAGTGGACAAAGACGATAGCTCAGGCAGTACTGAATTATTAATATAATGAATTTTAAACAGCATTTCCTTTTGGAAATTAAGAAACTAAGTTATTTCAGGGGAGAAAGATGAAGCTCTTGGTCATTTCCAGCAGCAAATTAGAGGCAAGCCCTTCGGGAAACTGTTCATATACAAAGGACCTTTGTACACTGACCTCTCGCAAGTTGAGGACTATCTATGTTTTAAAGTGTCATATTTCTTGAAATCTGCAAAGGATTTTATCTAGGAGAAGAATCTCATATCCAGGAAGATAAATGAATTCATATTAATGGTCACAGTTAAGATACACAATTTGTCAAGGGCTTTGTTGCCCAGACTCCCCTGGGATCCCTCCTATTCAAGATCTTTTAGATAGGTGAACTGCAGAAATCCCTTTCAGAGTAAAGGTTCTAAATCTCAGGATTCACTTGGTGCCTTTAAACTTAATTATTGAGCCACAAAGTGCCTTACCCTTTGGGTAATAAATTCAAAGTTAATTTAATTGGAAAAGAGAAGGGGTTTTGATGTTAGCTTTCATACCTGAAAATCATAAAAAGGATATAAATATATTATGCTCTGTATTTCTCCCATCTACATTTTATATAAAACTGAGCTTATTTTCTCAATAGATGATGGCCACATCACCAAAGATTAGACAACTTTACTTAAATGATACAATTTTATTAAGGGCAATCTGGCATCATCTATCAAGATTTTAAATGCATGAACCATGTGAACCAGTAAGTTCACTGAAGAGGTGTATCCCATACATATGACCTACTCAAAAAGATATTAGTGCACAGGTCAATACTACAACACTGCTTTCAATAACAAAATTCTGGAAACTTCCTAAACGTCCTTCAATAGATTAAATAAATGACTAAATCCATCCAGTGGACTATTAGGCAACTCTTAAAAAGAAAGTATGTGTGGAGAGCTTCACATGAGATAGATTTACATGTGAAGTTGTACATACTCTATTATTGTGGAAAAGCAGGTGATAGAATAATATACATTCGGTGACCCCACTTTGTAATTATGTCAATACAACTGATTTTTTGACATTACAACAGAAAATCCACAAAGATAGTATAAGCTGTCTCCTTATAAAATTACTAACAAAAACAACATACATCACACCTTAGTATAGCTGACTTACATTTGATATCTGCATACATATGGCTGATGGTAAATCTATCTTTGCCTTCAGGTGCCCAAGCAATTCTTTCTGCCATGAGGTACAGAGCTCCATCCTGCTTCTTCTGTCGCACCTTCTTCACAATCAACAGAACTTCTTCAGATGAAGTTGCCATGACGGCTAGAAGGTGCTAAAAAAAAAAGATTTCACATCTCAATTAGGGTTGGATTTGTTGATTTTGAGTCCCTTCTAAATATAAAATGAGTAATAAGGAAAGGGAAAAAAAAGTCATTTCCCTCATTCAAAGTTGAAGTATTGCGCTATTCCTTTAAAACTTAAATTCATTCTGCTCATACCACAGGTGTGAATTTATACAACAATTAAAACTGACACGCCTGCCAGTTTTCAAACCGTTTCTACATGTGCTAATCAAAGTATTTTTGATTTATTTTTGTTTTCCTCAGTTATATTCTTAAACCTTAAACGTATGATTTGACTACAAATATGTGGTTTATGACCTATTCTTGGAATTGTAAAACTTCAGAATTATACTGCTGGACAATTCAGTTCAAACTGTTTCAACTGAAAAAAACCAAGAGCCACGGGGCTTGTGCAGCCTTCCTAAAACCACTCCCAGATCTAAAAACTTGGTCTAAGCTTCTGTGTTCTTAAAAATAAAACTGAAATAATTTAAAACTTGACACTTTGGACACCATTTTCCACATTTTTAAACAATGAAATGTCTTCAACTGCTAGTTTCATTTGTATATGGCTAATCCGTTACCTAGGAAACGTTTGTCTGGAGATTCCCCCAACTTCTCCCCAATTCTGGGATTCTCAACCACCCAACCCAAATCCTAGCGCCTTGAGTGTGGCTATCTAGAATGAGTGGGTTCAGCAGGAAAGATGCCACAACTGATGAAGTCTGCCATGGGCTGGGATGGGGAAATAAATTGGTGGCACAAAGGGCACACATGCCATTTCTGGTGAAGTTATGACTTTTGTTTTCATCCTCAAAGCAATGACTTAAAATATAACTTAAAAAGATTTACTTGTTCAGGTGTAAGTTATAATTTCAGAGAAGTTAACACACACAAGTGTCATAAGAATTAAATCTGAGCAAACAAGTGAAGCTTTATTGCAATATTTCTTATTCACTGAGGCAGTGATTTAAATATCAAAAACACAAGTTAAAAAAAGACTCAAATTTTAATTTCTCTGAAGTTGACTACCTGAATTTTGATTAGCCAGATCTTCCCTTTTGTAAGTTTCCTTACAGGTTGCTCCAACCCCCAAGTGGAAAAGAGTGTGAACACATTTATTCAATAGTTCTGTACTGAGCCAAAGAGTCTAGGGATTATGACAAATGTCTGCTGGTGGCAATTTCTGCTTTCAGAAAGCTTCCAATCCAGTGAGCAAGATAGGCCTGTGAGTGTATACAAATTAGAATGTGTAAAGTTCAGGGAGATTAAAAAACGTTCTGATTTAGGACTCAGGCACTTAACTTCTTCATATGACAAGAGGCTTTGTCATAGATACCTTAGGGCAACTAAGAAATATACAGTTATAATTAACAAAACAACAAAATGCATAGCTCTTAGGTGTTCTGTTTGATCCATTCTGACAACCGTTTATGCCCACGTACCATTACCCAAAACTAGAGAGAGAACATTTCCATCACTCTCCTAAGTTTGCTCACGTCCCTTTCTAGTCTATTCTCTTCCTCCCACCCTCCAGCAACTGTTCTGATTCCTATTACCACAGGTTAGTTTTTGTCTGTTCCAGGATTTCACTGGAAATGGAATCATGCAGCACATGCTTTTGTTTTTGGCTTTTTGAAACTCACCATATTATTACATGAATCAGTAGTTTTTTTTTTTTTTTTAATATATGTTATTCACGAATGTGGGTCTTGAATGAGGGTTTTGACAGAGAAAAGAAAATAAGCATTGTAATCAAAGGAAATGGCTTGGGGCAAAGGTTTGGAACTAGAGGACTGGGGCTAGGGTTGGTTACTAGTTTGCTCTGGATGTAGCACAAAATTCATAATGGGGATCAGTAGGATATGAAATTGAACAGCTAAGATGGAGGCAGACAATGGAAAATACACCACTGTGTGGCTGACAACAGAAAACTTCTAAAAGATTGAAATGAGGGAGCAATCTGTATTTTAGGAAATTAATCTGAGACAATATGAGACAGACTGAAGAGAGGGACCAGAAGGGTCTGAAGCAGGCTGGGGGCAGTGAGAATGGAGAGGAGAGACAAGGAGTAGTAATGAGGAAGCAGAATTAATAGATGTTGTGCTGAAGATGTCAGAGCTGCTTACACCCCACTTCTAAGTGTTACTGACATGAGTATAGTGATGCCATTTACTGAAACAGTAAGAAGAAAAAACAAGTTTGCAAGTGAAGACAAGCAATTGAGCTCTGAAAATGAGTCTGAGGTACCGCTAAGTCATGCAGGTAAAGACAGTCTGTATTATGTAGGCATTTATAAATGCTGGGACTGAGCTTCATTAAGTCCAGTAACAAAAAAGGATTCTAAAAAATGCCCCAAGTTAATCAACTTATTTACTTGTCATTGAAAGCATTTTCCTATGCTACTTTAGAACATCCAGCTTTAATATACATCATATATGATAAAGGATTAAAATTCTTTTTTTTTAGGATTAAAATTCTTAATGACATGTTTTAACTGATTTACTTATTTGATGTCCTCCTGAGATTTTGATTATTGTTGCTTAAAAAATTTGAAAAACCATGGTTTTAAAGAAGTGTTTTTTTCCCCTTTCTGGTTGTGCTGCGGCTTGTAGGATTTCAGTTCCCCGACCAGGGATCGAACCTTGGCCATCGGCAGTGAAAGCACAGGGTCCTAACCACTGGACTGCCAGGGAAGTCCCTAAAGGACTATTTAATGCCATTAAAAACATTCCCTGCTAGGTGCTCAAAACAAGCAAAAAACCTTAGTTTGACGATATATTCTTAAGTTTTAAAAAACCTATCTAAAATTTATTGAATGCTTGTAATACATGCCAGGAATTGGGCTAAATTCTTTATAGGCATTATCTCATTGAGTCCCCAGTTAACAATCCTGAAGTAGGTTCTATTATTAGTTCCATTCTGCAGATAAAGGAAACTGGGTCTAAGAAATCCAGAAGGTTTCCCAAAGCATCAAGAAGTAGAACTGGGTTTGAATCTGGGTCAGTCTGACCTTGGAGTTCCATTATGCTACTCTGCAAATATATATGACAGGAGAGACATATACCCAATTTAGTAGTGGTTATCTGTGGTGACAGGACTACACATGATTTGAATGTTCTTTTTGTTTTCTTGACTATCTACAATAAACACTGTATTTTGTAATGAGGAAAAGTTATTAAAAATGTCTTTCCAGGGACTTCCTTGGTGGTCCAGTGGTTAAGACTCTGGGTTCCCAAGGCAGGGGGCCTGGATTTGATCCCTGGTCAAGGAACTAGATCCCACACAGCACAACTAAGACCCAGTGCAGTCAAGTAACTAAATACCTAAAAAAAAAAGTATTTCCAAGAGTTTATGATCTATCAAACTGTATCTATAAGGTAACATGGGAAAATGTTACGGGTGGTTAGCGTGAGTAAGAAGTAAAGCAACTGTTGTCTTCAAGTTTTGTAATATGCATATTATTTTTATTTAGTAATAGAACTTTAACTTAGACTAATTTTTATAACATCTATGGAACCATTAAATATTTTAACATTAATATAACATTAATTATTACAAAATTAAAAAAACTTACCTATACTTTGTAAAATTAAACTGCATGCCACAGGAACCATGTTTTAGGAAACATGAATTAAAATCTGAGAGACAGGTGGGGAGGGTGTGTGGAGGGGGATAAGCAAATAATGACAGGATAATTTTAAGTATGTCCATGTATGGAGGAAAAGCAAGGACAGCTGATAGAGAACGTCCCCAATTAACTGGGCTTACACACACAAGTAAAAGTGTTAACTTTGGAAAAGTACAGAAAAAACTTTTCTGAGATGGGTCACTAAGGAAGAAAGATGAATGCAGACAGAGGAACTGTAAAGTGGAGGATAACTAGATTAATAGAACTATTAGTTGGCTACTTTAAATCAATTTGGAAAAACAAAAGTAAAATCATTCATATTAAAATCCATTTAGAGGGAGCTTTACAAATGCATCAGAGTTAAGTTATTGAACACTGGGAATAACTAGTCGATTGTCTTACAGGTAACTTGCTTGGCAAATTGCCCTGCTCATCTGCAGCACCTCTGTTAACCATAGAAGGACCAGTTTCAGGAAGTTTAACAGAACCAGTGGTACCATCCTGCAATGGTGTCTAAGATTTCTAGATTTTTCTTGAAGGTGGCTCTTTGGGGAGGCAAAAGTTCTTTCTAGTAGAACTCTGTAAGAGCCACAGAACATTTTGTTTAGGAAAAATGCTGATGTGGTTACATTTAAATAAAGCGGCTTGCTGGAGATCTAGCTTTACTTAAAAGATTACTTTATGAAATAATCTGCCACAAGACTTCTTTAAATAGCAAAATCCTCCAGCAAAGGCATTAATTCACTTGCAGTTAAATATTTACTTGCACTGAGCCTTAACACAGTCTCCTCCCTTTCCATCAACTTGCTTGTGCTCATTTTTTGGTCTCCTCTAAGTTTCAAAGTCACCAGGCAAGGTTTCCTGTTCTTCTCTTTACAGCACTTATCACTATTGTAATTAATTTTTAAAGTAACTCTTTAGTGTCTGTCTCCCGGAAAGACTGCAAGCTTCATAAAGAAGGGCAGAGGCTGCATATGTTGTTCATGGCAATACAGGGCCCAGCAGCATATTTAAGCCCGAGGGAACAGTCCATTAAACACCTGTGACGTTTATGGAATATCTCTGCTGTTAAAAGGGTATAATCTTGGTTAAGAAACAAGAAACCTTTGTACATACATTCTGGACTAAATGCCAGGAACTCAATTCACAGATCAGAGTACCATTTCTCACAGATTCCAATAACTGGCTTATAAGTAAACAGGGATAAGAATAATTTGAAACTACTCGCCAGAAATCTTTAACTTTCCATTTCCTACATCCTGTATCTCTGGATTTCCATTCCCTTTCCAACATGAGAGATAAATGGTGCAGGAAAACAAAACAGGCGACACATGAAATAAATTCCGTATCACTCTCTAAAAGGAGGATTATTATTAGAGAAAGTGCTTCTGTCTGCCAGCATACAAAATGGAGATCTGGAATGCTGCTTGCCGTTAGGCAAGCCTAAAAAATGTTAACAATTCAGCACTACAGGGAATAAGACCTTGGAAGTATGTAAAGAGTGACCAAAATGTACTGTTTAAAGGACAGTCACATATGTAAGGAGGACATTAAATGGAATAACTGAAGTAGCAATTTTAAGACCAAGCACTTTTATTTTACAGCAGCGCAGGGAGAGGAAGGAGGAGGAAAATGCGACAGAGATGCAAGACAGAGGCAAGTGTATGCTTGTATTTACTAAGAAATGCTGCATGCCGACAACAGTAGGATACCAAAAGTGAGAGCACAGCGATGAGTTGGTAATCAAAGTGGAGAAAGGAGGAAAGAACTAAAGATACTTCTAGTAGCAGTATCCATGAAGTAGAAATAGTGGGCAAAATGCTCTGACAACTTCTGATGGTGAGGGAAAAACCAGCAGCACAGAAAAGCAGGGCTAAAAGATGTACAGACAGACTATCAGGAAGAAGATATAAGCCTTTAGAGTAGGAGGTATAAGCAGCAGCCACAACTGACTGAAGCTGATCGTCTGGTGCACTGTTTTTAACCAATTCCACTCTTTGTATCAACCTTCCTAGTATTTTTAAACAGCTCTCTCTGCACTTGTGTGGATTTTTTTCCCACATGAGCACTACCATACTTATTTATTATTAACATCACCCAGAAGAGACTCAAATCTTTCAATCTGCTGCACTGCTAAGTGTTGGCTAAGAGTAGCAGAACAGGTTTAATGGCTCCAAATTATCTCCCTCTTTTCCAAACCAGGGATTTTGGTCTGCTAAAAGGTACAAAATTCCTTCTAGAGTCTAGTCCTTTTGTATGCCATAAGCCTGAGGTTACCCTCCCCTCTGTTGTGACCTCCATCTCATTTTTCTACCTTTAATTTTTCAAAATCTACCTTAGGGTTGGCAACCTTGCTTTAGTTACCAAAGTCGAGTTCAGTGACTTTCAAGCTGTGTTCCAAGAGGGGATGATGAGTGGGTAGGATGGGTGCTCCCAAATGCAATTCCACCATGGCACGCTGCTTTATACATCTGGGGTTTCTGGTAAGAATTCACGAGGAAAAATTGTTCCACTTTCTCATGGAGTCAGTACTTACTGCAAGGTATACTTTAAACCACACAGTTTTGGTATGTTTTTAAAACTGGGTCTGCTAATGGGCAAAAGGTTAAGTTTTTATCTCTTTCCTCCCGTCCCCCTCCCCCCTCATTTTATAGACCCTAAAACAGGTGTTTAAGAGTCAACCGAAAACACTTCCTTACACAATTTAGCCTTGGAGAATTTCTAAAATAAATTATATACTTCCATGTGTTGGTGCTTAAACATGATCAAGTTGGGCATAGATCAAAACTTGGTGTGTGACTGGCGGGGGTGGGGTGAACTGGCACAGGTGTTAAGGTCATTTTAAGAGGGACAGGATTGACAAGCGAAGTAAAAGTTGTGTGGAACTAAGATGAAAGCTTTTCCCTTACAGAAACCGAAAGACTCAATAGCACATTCTCTAACGGGAAGGGCTCCTCACCCAGAGAGAGGCTTCCACGTCCTTCACCCTCATGAGCCAAGTCTCATCACAGCTTTGGGTACATCTTTTGAGTCCCTGCTTTCAGTGGAGGGGTTGGCTTCCTATAGACAAGCAAATACGGGGTCGCTTCTTCCTCTATTCAAAATAATAAAGGGCTAACCGAGACAGAAGAATTGGGAATTGCAGCAACGGCGACAGGCATACAGGAAAAAGGGGCAGATTCCGTGCCGTCCTGCGGCCCCCAGGCCTGTCAGCTCATCACCCACCCGTCCACCCCCATTTTTCAGTCTAAACTTACCAGGTGGGAGACGGCCCTGGGCAGGGAGTAAGTTACTGCGCTGGGTCAAGTCGAATTCCGCTGAGCTTCTTAAAGATGCTGCGGGAAAGAGGCTGAAACCCAGTAGCCGCTGCCGCCGCCACCGCCTCTGTTACCAGGGGGTCTCGCCTCCATCGCTGGCTGCGAGAACTCTGAGGGCACGTGACCGGAAGTACCAAGGCGGGCCTGCGGGGCACGTGACCCCAGAGCGCGGCCGCCATGACACCTTCCGCTAGTTCCCTCCCTCCTCCGCCGGTGCCCGCCTGTTTCATTTATTCTCGCCGGCTTTAGGCGGTGAAAGGTCCCAGGAACTTGGCTGTCTCACCCCTTTGGCCTAGGGCTCCTCCGGTCCCGTTCGGCGCTGCGTCTTCGGCCGGCAGCAGGCAGGCCGCAGAGAGCGTAATCGCGACCGCGGCCGGAGGGGGAGGGACCACGCGCAAGCAGGGCGTAACCCATCACGTGACGAGGAAGTACCGTTAACAGCTTTGTCCCGGCGTCCCCGGCGCTCCGGGATGACGTTCGCCTGGGAGGGGAGGAGTAGGAGGGAAGACTGCAGCTCAGGTGCAGCTCTTAGCGCGCGGTGAGTGTGCGGACACCTAACTGGGAGAGAGGCTGTGACCCACAGAACGTTGGGGGCTGCTGGCCTAGAGGTGGTGGAGAGGGGCTGTGATCTACAGGCTGTGAGCCTGGCTTTGAAAACTTGATTATCGCGGCTTCTTTCCAGAGATCTGAATGTAGTATTAAAGTTAACTGCTGTTAAGTTAGGAGTTCCGCTAGGCAGGGAGCTTGTGGTAAGATGTCTGCAATGATGCGTGCAAGGCATGTTGAGTGCATGAGTGAGTGAGTCGCCATTTCTTGGTCTAAAGTAGAGAGGAGTCTCTATTGGGTTGTTGTTCAGTCACTCAGTCGTGTCCGACTTTGCGACCCCATGGGCTGCAGCACGCCAGGCTTCGCTGTCCTCCACTCTGTCCCAGAGTTAGCTCAAACTCATGTCCCTTGAGTCAGTGATGCTATCCAACCTTCTCATCCTCTGTCGCCCCTTCTCCTCCCCTCAGTCTTTCCCAGGATCAGGGTCTTTTCCCAAGAGTCTGCTCTTCGCATCAGGTGGCCAAGAAATTGGAGCTTCAGCTTCAGCATCACTCCTTCTAAAGAATACTTAGGGTTGATTTCTTTAGGATTGACTGGTTTGATCTCCTGGCTGTCCAATGGACTCTCAAGAGTGTTTTCCAGCACCACAGTTCGAAAGGCATCAGTTCTTTGGCGTTTAGCCTTCTTTATAGAAAGATCTCATTATGAGGGAATCCCCAACTTCCTCTTGGCATAATATCTTTAATTTTTCTTCCTTTTTTTTTCTCTCTTGCCTCTTCTTCCTTTCACTAGGTAGTGGGGAAAAGAGAACGCTGTGATTTGCATTGGGTGTTCACACAGCAAACACTGGTTCAGTAAAATGAGTACTAGGCCAAGAGAAAAACCTTTTTTTTGGATCATACTGCTCTTTTATGTTGCCATCAAGCAATAGGGGAAATGAAAAGGTAATTAGATTTGGACTCAGGATTAGTGGGTTTTAGTCTCACCTCTGCTTATGAGCTCTGTGACCTTTAGTAAACCAACTCTTCAGAAGGTTTCTTCATTGGCTTTGGTAAGCATTTATGGCCACCCTCTGCTTAGTGTTTTGCTTGGCTAACTGTGACAGAAGTAATAGTTAAACTCAGTTTTGCGGAGAGACGGGTTTTTTCTGTGGAGGAAGAGTCCAGAAACAGCATATATTAAACCATGGAGGCACAGAAAGTTTATAGAATGAAAGATTTGTACAGAGATTCTTGTTGTTACGAATTTACTTAAAAGTCTTGAATGCATATATGTGCATGGCTAAATCACTTGGCTGTACACTTGAAACTAGCAGCATTGTAATTTAACTGTATGTAACTCAAGAAAAAATCTTGTTCAGAAAAATTTCAAACACAAAGATAAACAGGATAGTATAGTGAACCCTCATGTATACCTAACCAAACTTTAACAAGTATCAACATTCTATTGTTCTTGTCTGAACAGCTTAAACATTTCTGGGTACTTTTTATATCCATTGTTGAATTTGATTAATAGCAGCTTTCAATTTGAGCTTGATTCTACTGTATCTAGGTACTGGCTGATGTTGTTTACTTGCTAAGTTGTCTCCAACTCTTTTGCAACTCCATGGATAACAGCTTGCCAAGCGCCTCTATTCATGGGATTTCCCAGGCAAGAATATTGGAGTGGGTTGCCATTTCCTTCTCCAGGAGAACTCCCCAACCCAAGGATTGAATCTGTGTCTCCTGCATTGGCAGGCGTATTCTTTACCACTAAGTCACCAGGGAAGCCCAGGTACTAGCTAGGAAGATTATATTAATTTTGTTTGAAAATTTCTTTGGGTGTTAGTTAGCTTCTTGCTCTGTTGAATCAGAAGTGTGACATGGCTACTTTAAAAACATACCTGGAAAAAAAACAACAACAGAAAACTGGCTCTGATACTATTTTAGGATGTAATATAGAAACGTAGTGTCCAGGTCAAGGAAGTTAGTGTTTCTACTCTATTCTGGTTATCAAGCTACTGAAGAGTTTTCTGTTCAATTCTGGACAGGACATGTTCAGGCAAACTAAAGGTCCTATGTGGAAGGCTTATCAGAACTGAGAGGAATTTGGAAATTGTCAGGTCAGAATGATTGAAGAACTGGTGGTGTTAAATTTTTAGAAGATCTCATGACATTTTTCAAATACTGAAGGACTGTCTTGTAAGGAGTAAACATTTCCTTGGGCTTCCCAGGAGGCACTCGTGGTAAAGAACCTGCCTATTAATGCAGGAGACACAGGTTTGCTCCCTGGGTAAGGAAGATCCCCTGGAGGAGGGCATGCAGCACACTCCAGTACTCTCGCCTGGAGAATCCCATGGACAGAGGAGCCTGGAGGGCTGCAGTCCATGGGGTCACAGAAGAGTCAGACACGACTGAAGCGACTTAGCATGCATGCAGACATTTTCTTAAACTGTAGAAGCCACAGTTGGGAATAAAAGCTCCAAGTCATCAGGTTTCAGCCCAGTAGTAAAAAAGTACCTTATAATGGTGTGAGCTTTGGAGGAGTGGGCTGTGCAGCCCACTTCACATTGTTGCAGTGGTTTTTGCATACATCGACATGAATCAGCCATGGGTTTACATGTGTTCCCCATCCTGATCCCCAGTCCCACCTCCCTCCCCATCCCATCCCTCTGGGTCTTCCCAGTGCACCAGCCCCGAGCACTTGTCTCACGCATCCAACCTGGGCTGGTGATCTATTTCACCCTTGATAGTATACTTATTTCAGTGCTATTCTCTCAGAACATCCCATCCTCGCCTTCTCCCACAGAGTCCAAAAGTCTGTTCTGTACATCTGTGTCTCTTTTTCTGTCTTGCATATAGGGTTATCATTACCATCTTTTTAAATTCCATATATATGTGTTAGTATCCTATATTGGTCTTTATCTTTCTGGCTTACTTCGCTCTGTATAATGGGGGATCACTTCCTTTCCCTTCCTGAAAATGTTCAGGGATCCAGAACCTTAATTCAGATTAATTTTTGAATTACGTGGATGTGTGCCCCAAGTTATCTATGAGTCTTCCACTTTGAGAATGATGAGAAGTGGAACTGATGCTGGACTTGAAAACCTGGGAAGAGTTTGGTAAGTAGGTCTGGGAGGTAAAGTGTCTATTCGGAGATGGTAAGCACACGGGAAGGTATAAATTTGGAATGGGTGTAACACTATCACTGGGTTTCCCTGATAGCTCAAGATGGTAAAGAATCCGTGTGCAATGCTGGAGACTGAAATCGATCCCTGGGTTGGGAAGATCCCATAGAGAAGGGAACAGCTACTCACTCCAGTATTCTGGCCTGGAAAATTCCATGGACAGAGGAGCCTGGCGGGCTACAGTCCATGAGTCTCAAAGAGTCAGACACGACAGAGTAACTTTCACTTTCGCTAACACCCAGCAGCTTCTCTTGAGAACTGACATTGTAGATGCTGTTCTCTTTTCATTCTCATCTCCATTAAGTCTTTTTCAGAGAAATAGAAACTAGGTGTTTTACCCGATTAGGTCATAATTTCCAGGCCATTCTCTCTTCACTGAGATCAATGCCAAATGGTCTATCCATATCAGAGTTTAAGTTTGCAAGTGGAAGAGATAGCCACTGTGGTCTTGATGTCATTCCTTTCTATCTTCCTTAGGATCTTAAACAGTGATTCATCTTCTTTTTCTTGTATCTTCAGTCCCTATCATTCTAAATTCTGTTCGCTTACTACCTACATATCTGTTTGAGTCTCCCCTGCTCATAAGGTCAAGAGAGGTTTTCTCCTTCTCCACAAGATGTCTTGAGTCCTTATCTTTCGTTTCTCACTTCTATCCCCTTTTCTCAAGTCCTTGGTTTCTGGTGTCTTCCCACAGCACTTCACAGAAATTATGTGGTCTACCAGTACTTCAATGCCTTTCTGTTGCTTACCAAATTATAATTTGTTCAGGTTCCTTGGTTTGAGATTCACAGTGCTTTGTAACTTGTACCTGAATTAATATCCAGCATTATCTTTTTTTATTCCATTGCTTGTATCCTGTGTTTCAACCAAAGACTAATCGTATATTCTCCAAGTATATCCTCTGACTTGCTGATGGAGGAGACATGGATTCTATCCCTGAGTTGGAAAGATCCCCTGAAGAAGGAAATGGCAACACACTCCAGTATTGCCTGGGAAATCCCATGAACAGAGGAGGCTTGTGGGCTATAGTCCATGGGGTTGCAAAAGAGTAGGACACCACTTAGTGACTGAACAACAACAATAAATACTTGGCTTATTACTGCCTTATTACCCTTCGCCTTTTCCTCAGCTCTAGTGCCACTTCCCTTAGAAAGTTTTCTGTGGTTACTTTTAACTCAGTGTGATCCCTCTGTCCTCTGTGTCCTGACGTATTACTTTGCTTTTGTTCCCCTTATGAGGGTGTGTGTGTGTGTGTGTGTGTGTGTGTGTGATTTGTCTTTCCTCCTTAGTTGATTATAAAATGACTGCTTTCTGGAATTATTTTGTCTTGTTAGCACCACTGTGCCTCGTATTTTACTAGAAGATGTTGAGAAGACAGTTTACATATGAATTTTAGCTAGGAAATAAGTGCAGGCAAGCCTGTATCTTGGTAAAAGACTACTGCTAATCACAAAGAACAGATTTTAGTGCTTTTCTATGTTTGGGGAGGTATAAAAATCTGAGGTGATTAAAATTCTTCCTGAGATAAACATCTGTTTGAGGGGCCTGTTGTCCGGAGCAGTGGGCCTCATCCTGTTGACTTAATTTCCTCTCAGAGTGCCCTGGTGGGTCAGCAGCTGCAGCAGGTTAAGACTTTACCCTTGTAGAACTGGATGGTGAGCAGAGCTGTTTGTCTGGTGATCCTGATTTTTCTGTGTCTGTAATATTTAATAATGTGAATGGGTGAAAGAATGAGAGAAGATTTTTAAATAATATTTTGAGTATAGGAGAACTACTAAAGATTTTTTTTTTTTCCAGAACACCATTCTTGCAGAGATCAAGCTGTATTAAAAACAGCATTAATAGCAGAAAATAAAACTATGTTATGTGTATGCAGTAAAAAGTATTGTAAGCTTCTATATGTGTTTTGCCCCTGGAAGGTATGCTTCGTGAATGCTAGGACTCGTTTTGTGCTCCGTTGTGTTTCTGGGACCTAAAAGGATGCCTGGCACATAGTTGGTGCTAAGTACATATTTGTTGAATAAATGAGTGAGTGAATACATGTGTTTTTTTGGGGAAAAAAACACCAAAACCACAAGGTATAAATAATTAAAAACAAGTATAAACAATTATTTCTGAATTTTTCCTTGGTATTTGCTTTTTATTCTCAGCTTGGTAGGTAACAAAACATTGAGGAAAAGTGAAAATTAATGGGTAGAGTTTTCTTAAATTCTATTTCTTTTTTCTGGAAACTCTCATAATTTGACAGAAACATAAACTTGAGTGTTGTTGAAGAGGTAAGAATGCTTGTCTCAGTTTACAAAGTCTTCACTGGGAAGCTGGCATTTGCTCCCTTGTATTCTTTTGTTTAGTCACTAAGTTGTGTCTGACTTTTGCAATCCCAGGGATGTGAATTCTTACTCCTATCTTTTCTTATCAGGTCTGATAGTGAAGCTCTCATTCCCCTTGGTGTGCTTAATTCTCGGCATCCGACTTCTCACTTACAGGCTGGAGGAAGCCATCCAGAAGCCCTTTCCTGTTAAACACTGTTGAATTGTGGGCTTATAACCTTTGAATGTAGTGAGAGACTTAAAGACAGATGATTTATAGCCCAAAGCATTGCAGCTGGAGTTGCTATTTTACCACAGAGGAGCTTGACAAAATTTCCCCTTACGTTCTGCAGTGTCTCTTCTATACTGTTAGAGAAATAGAGTAGGATAGGATTGTGGAGAACCTGGAGAATCTGGATTTCGTTCCCTGGGAGTTTTAGTCAGGGAGATACAGTACAAGCTGACTGTCACATATAATGTTACTTGTACATGTTTTCTCTCCACCTGGATGCCAGGCAGCTCCAGAGGAGGGAATCCTTGCCCTTTTCTCATGTTTCCATGTTTTCTCCACTTGTTCCCGAGTCCAGGCTTGCTCTGCTCACTGCCTGACAGGCCAGTAAATCGGAGACAGAAGTGTTGAGGCAAAGGACAACTTTATTTGGAAAGGCGGCTGACCGAGACAATGGCAGACTCATGTCTCAAAATAACCATCTTACTGGGGTCTGGATACCAGACTGTTTTATAGCGGTGGGGAGGAAGGTGAGGAAGTAAAGTAAAAAGGCTATTAATCTTGCAACTATCTCCTGGAATGGCCAACGTCAGGGAGGGGACTGTTAATTTCCTCCTTCCTGTAGCCATGCACAGGTGGAGAGGGTCCTGAACAAAGGCATTTTGGTTTAAGATTCAGGCAGAGGGGCAGGGTTCCTTGAGGCAGGCCATTATGTATGGATAGCAGCAGCAATGGGGAGCAAAGTTTAAAAGGAACAGATCCAACATGGAGTCAGATTTTGTTCTTTGCTGTAACACCTGTTCATTTAATGCTTGCTGAAAGAGTGGTGAGCTTCTTAAATTATATTTCTGCAGGTTTTATTCAGGATCACTGTGCCTGTCCCTCAACGTAGTTTCATCTCTCTGGGTAAATGACTTTTGTGCCAGTAATACCAGAGTCCTACAGCCATGTTCTTGCAGAATTTGAGTCTCTGGATCCATTACTTTCAGCTCTGAGGCTGGACTCCACTCGTTTGAAGGTGATTTTCTTGATCCTTGTATCAGTTTTATTTTCACATTCATATTTTGGTTCTCTCTCTGTTACATGTGCGCACCCCCCCCACATTTTTTATTTTTTATAGAATCCTGGGTGTTCTTACCTGTGCTGTAATACTTTGCATAGAAGTAATGTTTTCTTAGTGCTTTCTTGATTTATTTTTCAAGCAGTTGATTGAATTCTTCTTTCCCATCCTTGTAAATCATGATATTGACTACTGAATCCACCCCCTCCCCCAAACTCTCTCAGAAGGTAATATTTGTTTGAAAATAACATACTTTAAATGAGTATACCTCATTGCCTTTTGAACAACAGCAACCACTGCAGTTATATGAAGTTCATTTCAAAACAAGGAATTTGATGTACCCCCTCTGTTTTAGGGAACAGAACTAAAATTTAGCATTACAAAATTAGCCAAAAATTAGTTCTGTGGGAAGGAGTATGAGCTTCTCTCACACTCTGAGTTCATTTGATGAACTCAGGAATGACATGGTAAAGAACAGTCACATAACCAATTCCTCACTCCAGAGCACCCTTCTAGCCTCTGAGCAAAGGAACTGAAGAAATAGGCAAAGTAATATGAGCAACAGGAGGGTTGATAGCTGACATTTTTTTTAGCTGCAAGTTACAGAAAATCTGCTCAGTAATAGCCCAAGCAATAAAGGTGTTTATAACCTGGTTGGAGGTCGTTGCTTCTGGGTTTAGTGTGGTGGCCACTGATATTCCTTAGCACCCAGGCTCTCCATCTTTCCTGCTCTGCTAGTTTCTGTGTATTGACCATTGGTCACATTTGCAAGATAAGTGTGCTGGCTTCTTGATTATCTCCAGTAGCAGAGATGGAGGTGTCTGAGACAAAGGCTTTTCTCCCCTTCAGATTCTACCATTTATCTGAGAGGGCAGAGTATTCCAGGAAGCCCCCACAGGGCATAGTCTCATTAGCTGGACTTGAGTCCCAGGGCTCCCCCTAGTTGCAAAAGAAACTGGGTAAGTGAAGATTTGGATTTTCCAGCTTCTATAGTAGAAAGAAACAAGGTTGAAGAGGATTGGGAATATGTTGGTTTGCCAACCAGTAATTTTTACCGTAGTGTACTGGGCACAGCGTGGCCCATGCTTTTTCTGATGGATAAGGAGAGGAAGGTGTGGGGAGAAGTCATAGTACAGCGACCTGTATTTGCGTCGTCTGCAGTCTCACTTGCTCTCAGAGCTGTGGGTTTTCTGTGCTCATCATACAGACTAGAAAGGATTTACCTGAACAGATGGTTAAAATGGTTGCTTTATCCCCTGGGTACTTGATCTTCCATCATTGTGTCAGCATTGGAATGACCTAGCTGAATTGCCCAGAAGATATGAATGGGCTAGTAACTGGCTTCTGCCAAAGGGCGAAATTACTCATTTATACAATTGAACCTGTTCAGCCATTTTGAGATTCAATTAAAAAGTTAAAACTGAAATGTCCTTTGTTCTGTATCCTTCACTATTCTAAATCCAGCGCCTTAGACCGCTCGGCCGTGCTACCGTACCCACCTTCACTATTCTAGAATAAGAGCTTGAGTCCCATTGTGTCTGACTGGGCAGTGGGTAGGGCGGTGGGCAGGAACCTGATGCAGGTTCTCAGGATCTTATTTCCGTAGATAGTTTATTTGCTGCGTGACCGAGTCTCTCACTTGTCTGTTTCCATGTTCCTAGTGCACAAGCATAGCTGTGTCTCGAAAATGGTTGGCTTTGGGCAGCTCAGGTGGAGGACTCAACCTCATTCAGAAAGAAGGCTGGAAGCACAGGCTTTTTCTTTCTCACAGGGTAAGATTAAGGGTTACCCTGTCATGTACTGTCTGGAGTAGCTGTCATAAATGTGAGTTCTCCTTTGTAAATATCATTTGGCATAAAAGAAGAAGGTAAAACCTGAGATTGAGTAGTAAATTACCCATTTTTGAGGAGCTGCCTAATACTTTTTCTTCTGTGCTCTAGGAAGGTGCAATTTCTCAGATCGCCTGCTGTTTACATGATGATGATTATGTTGCTGTGGCGACCAGGTGAGAAACTGTTTTGAAACTCTCTGATCTTTCCCAAATGCATCTGAAATTGAAAAATGTGGTTGTGTGTGTATTAGGGTGACCAACCATCCTGGTGCGCCTGGGCCTCACGTTTTTTTAGCGCTGAAAGTCCTGTGACCTGGGAAACCATTTAGACCCAAGCAAACCAAGGTGCGCACTCGGTCACCAAAGGATTTGTGGAAAACACTAATATGAGGCAACATTTCTGAGATCTCAAAATAGAAAGGTAGCATAATTGAGAACCTCAAAGTTCTGTATTGTATTGGATTGGTGGACTAAAGCAAGGAGATTAATATCTTGGCTTTCTACTTCCTCTTTTCTGAAGAATAAGAATATGCTTATATATTTAATATAGTTGATACTGTGATGCAGCGGAATTGTACCTTTTTCACCACTGCCAAAAATTTGCTTCTGTGTCTCCATTCTTGCAGTCAAGGTCTTGTAGTTGTTTGGGAATTAAATCAAGAGCGTCGTGGAAAACCAGAACGAATTTATGTGTCTTCAGAACACAAAGGCCGGAAAGTTACAGCTCTCTGTTGGGATACAGCTATTCTTAGAGTATTTGTAGGTGATCATTTGGGGAAAGTTTCTGCCATCAAACTCAACACTTCTAAGCAAACAAAGGTGAGAATCAGTTCAGTGCTTTGTGTAAGTGGGTGAATATATAAGGTATTGTCTTACAGAATTTCAATTAAAGAACACAGTTTGATCTGTATGTCTTGCAGAGTTATCTGGGGCCCAGACTATTAATTTTGAGAAAACTTGTTTGCGTGTAGTATGTATGGTACCCTGGTTTATCTTGGTCATGTTGCAGAATGGCTGTGAGCTAACTTTCATAATTTGCGCTTTCTGTATCACATTACTCCATAATTCACCTGGATGGCCCACTTAAATAAAGCGTTCTTTAATAGTTGGCAGTCAAGGAAGAACAGATGCCTGTTTGTTAGTTATGTGAATAAAATGGCAGACATGGAGGAATGCCCAGTTGCCCAGGCTCCTATTCTTCTGGTCCCCATTTCGAAGAAATCTTGAGTGCAGGTACACTTTCTTCCAGGATGGATGTAACTTGTGAATGGAATCTTAAAGGTACCCCCTGGATTGGTCTCAGCAATGTGGGTCCTGAGGCTTCCTGGAATGCTCCAGTTTGTCATTAAGACAGCGGACTTTCTTCTCACTGTCCTCCTTTTCCAAAGCTGTTACATTAGAAGTGGGGAACTTGTCTCTCATTGGCTTATTTCCTTGGAGGATTGTGGCAGATTAGAAGAGATCTAAATACCATTGCCTAATTATTTTAGTTAACACATCAGAGTATTCTTGATGTGTTAATGAAATATTCATGGTGACCCATCACAGTTACCACTTGATTCATAATGTATTTTCATCCAAAATACATTTGGGATTCTTAGCCCTAGTTTGTCTTTTTTTCCAAGTGGAGAAGTACTGTCTACAAGTAAACAATTCTCTCTCATATTCCAAGACTTATTTCATCTTTTTCATTCCAACTCTAAGAATAGATAATCACGAACAGAGCCTTAAGAATCCTCCTCTTCAGTTACATAGAAAATTTTTTCACAAAATGAATGGATGAAACTTTGATAGTCTAACAGGCAAATTAATTTTGGTCCATTTAAAATGTTTGTTTTGTTATCTAAACTGTTTTCATTTAAAAGGTAAAGAGAGGAGGATTATGTGTATACATAAAGATAAATTTTATTTTCTTGTCGCATCCCCTTTAGGCAGCTGCTGCCTTTGTGATGTTCCCTGTTCAGACAATAACGACAGTTGATTCCTGTGTTGTCCAGTTAGATTACTTGGATGGAAGACTACTTGTATCTTCGCTTACTCGATCCTTCTTGTGTGACACTGAGAGGTATACTTGCTAACCATGAGTTATTGAAAATACAGAATTTCAGAACTGGAAGGGACTTAGAAGTCATCTTGCCCAATTTCTTCAATTCAGTTATACAGATATTAATAAGGAACCAGCTCTGTGCAAGTTGATGCTAGAGAGCAGAGAGGATATAGATGAGAGTCCAGTGGGTGACTAAGGCAAATACTCCATTCTACCAAGAAGCCTGGTCTAAGTGCCATGAAGGAAGGCTGAACAAAGGCCTGTTGCTGTGTGGGAAATCAGGGAGTTTTCTTTGATTGAGTTTGTTGTTGTTGTTGAAATTGGCTGTGTAGTTGTTTTTTTTTTTCTTTTGCTGGAAAAGCAAGAGACTTTTTGGGAAAGGTGCCCAGGTGGAGAACAAGGATAATGGAACCCAGGAGAACTGCTCTCCCACATGGCTCAGAAGCTCAGGTTTTATGGTGACAGGGAATTTTGCTGTGTGTTTAATAGAATTTTACTAAAAGGTAAAATTGGGTGAAGAATAATTGAAAACTTTGTGCAGCTGACAGTTATTTAATGAAATCTCAAGGGTCGAGCCAAAAGACCTGTGAACGGCAAAGGAATGTGCTGGTGGTGGCTGTGAAATACCAGAACAGAACAGGAAATGGCTTGAAATGAATAAATCTTGTGTATCACTGTGCTTAAGTTCCTCAGCCGATCTCACTGCATAGAAATATTCACTGCCTCCCACCCTGCCTTTTCCCTTCCAGTAGCCTTGGCCAGCTACCATATTCCTCTGAACCCATTCCCTCTTTTAGAAATTTATTATGGAGAATTTTGAGCACATGTAAAAGAAGAGAGAATTGCTTAATAAATCCCTGTGAGTCCACTAGCCAGCTTCAGTAACTTGATGAGGAGGTTTAGTAGTTGAAGTTTGAAGGCACAGGGGTAGGAGGGGAGAGGCTGTTCTAGTAGGAAGGTACAGCCTCTTGGGGAGCAGCGAAAAAGAATTAGGCATATTCCAAGATGTGTCCAACTGGCTTGAGATGGGAGTTGCTGGGGATCACATTGGTAAGTTTGCATCATACTGAGAGTGACAGCTGTAAATGTCACTCTAAGTAAGTACATGGGCTCTCAGATCATTTTAAGAAAGTGTACGTGTGGAAAATCAGGGTTTGAAAATTGGTCCTCTTAGAACTATCCAGGATTGGAAATTTTTTATGTCTTTCTGGGGGTTCTTCTATCTCATGAGACGGTGAGGAGAGGTTGCATTTTGTTTTCTTGGGATGAGAAAGACTTGTGGAAATGAGACCAGAAGTAGCAGGTTGCAGGTGTCTGGTATCAGAACCTAGGTATACAGCTGTGGAGCAAGGCTTTGAGATGCAAAGGATCCACTTACCCGGAATTAGTAGGAAGGGGGATGTACTTGGTTCCGACTTATTTCAGACTGTGGATCAGTGATGAAGTTAGACTTACAGAACTGGACATCATCCAGTGTCACCTGTTCATTTTTAGCCTAGACCTAGTGAGTAATAGAGCTTGCTTGACATCACACAGCTGGAGGAGGCAGAATAGAATCTTTTTGTCTTGATTTCATGCTTTTTCTGTACCTCAGTCACCTCTAGTATATCCTTTGATATTGGACCTTTTAGCCATTAAATCTACCCTTGAGATTTCGATAAAATATTAATTAACCTCACAAATTTCATAAATATTCTTCCATCTGTGGTTTTTCCTGTTTACCACACAGTCCAGTTCAGAAATTTGACTAACATTCTGACAAGTGGTCAGAACACTGGACTGAATTAACACCTTCCTGGGGTTGTTTTGAGAATCTAGTGAAATGGTATAAGGAGCTAAATAAATGGAGGTTTATTTTTATCTCTGTGCAGTATAGTTGCTAATTCCCATTTCACAGGATTGTGACTAGAGTTGGTTATGAGGATGGCCAACTGCAAAAATAACATGTTTTATTTATTTATTTTTTTAAAGATAACATGTTTTAGAAATGTCTTCTTCATTAGCTAGAATTCAGTTTGGGGGAACGTGGGTAGTACAATAATTAAAATCTTTTATTTATGTTAAAGTTTTGTTTGTTTCAACCTATGTTCCTTTCCAAACAAACATTTTTTTTTTGTTCAAACCAAGGCTCCTGATAACTAACCAAAGTGAGATAGGAGGTTGCTTTTCCTGCTACTTTCTGTCAGTATTGTTAATGAGCTTTACTAGAAGAATATGGATGTGGAAGTGCTTTGAAGTGCATACAGAGCAATAGAAGTTACGGTTTCATTACTTATTTGGGAAATAAAATACATTTCTGGCTTATTTTAGTTAATCCTTAAAACTATTCTTCTAGTAAAGCTGATGTTTTGTTTTATTCATGAAGCAAGTTAAGCGCAGGGTGTGTGCGTGGGTGCTAAGTTGCTTCAGTCGTGTCTGACTCTTTGCGACCCTGTGGACTATAGCCTGCCAGGCTCCTCCGTCCATGGGGATTCTCTGGACAAGAATACTGGAGCGGGTTGCCGTGCCCTCCTCCAGGGATCTTCCCTACCTGGGGATCAAAAGCCCTACCCAGGGATCGAACCCGAGTCTCTTACGTCTCCTACATTGGCAGGTGGGTTCTTTACCACTAGCACCTACTGTTCAAGTAGACAGCGCTACCACATACAATGTGGTGAATGCTTTGAAAACATGGGGTGGGAAGCCTGAAATTCTGCTTGTAGGAGTTAGAGAAGACTGTCAGAGGAGGAAGGATAGAGTTAGCCCGTGAAAGATAAAGGAGTGTTTGGGAAGAGCCATGCTCATTCTCACCCTCCATGTTCTCAGGCAGTTTTGTGTGTGCTGTTCTTTTATATATCTAGTTGGTGTAATCCTAAGGGAATGGAATGTTCCAAGGTACAGACTTCCAGAAGGACTTAGCGTTTTGAGGAAAGAGTGAGGCGTTTATTGGGTATTTGTGACAGACAAGTGGCCTGGAGACAGGATTGGACAGTAGATGAGTGGCCTCTACAGGGTAGCTGAAAAACAAGGTGAGCAGTCAATAGGATTTAAGGGTGTAGGAAATGGTTTGGTAGCACTCATCTTTTAGTTTTGAAAAAGAGCCTTCATGTTAACTCTGACCCCTCATTCTGTGGCTAATAAACTGAGTACTAACCTGAAGTGTTTTGCTTTCTGTAACAGAAATAGTTAATGGCAAATGAGAGTTGTAACCCTGTTTTGATCTTTCCATTCTGTTGTTCTTTGCAGTAAATTGCTAATATGAAGAAAGGGAGGATGTTGTGGTGGGGTTATTACGGCCATGCGGATTTGCAGTGCCAGTGCTTTTGACGTTTCTGTCGGTAAACATGATTTCTCTTTCTTCGTGGGGGGTATCAGAGAAAAATTTTGGAAAATTGGAAACAAGGAAAGAGATGGAGAATATGGAGCGTGTTTCTTCCCGGGAAGGTGCTCTCCAGGCCAGCAGCCCCTAATATACTGTGCTCGCCCTGGCTCCAGGATGTGGGAGGCGAACTTTGATGGAGAAGTTTTAAGCACACATCAGTTTAAGAAACTCCTCTCCTCACCACCTCTTCCTGTGATTAATCCAAGGTAATGACTTGTATGTTCAGTAGCAAGTATTTGAGGAACTTACATGGGGTGAGGGTTGGGTTGAAACCTCTGACGTTCTACATGCAGCAAAGATTTTATTATACCTTTTAAGAGTGAAATACAATTTTTATTAAAAGATTCAGAGAAACCTAAAAGTCTTTAACCAATTATTTTTTATATGGTTAAAGCAAATTGAGCAAGAGCAAATACAGTGAACTGGCTCTTGAATTTGTTTTATAGGCAGAAATTTTCCTGTGTATTGAAAAAGATACTTTTATATTGTGATTAAATCATTAATCATGTTTACTTCCTAGATCAGAACCTCAGTATGATCATACAATTGGATCCTCCCAGTCTTTGTCTTTCCCCAAACTCTTACATCTTAGGTAAGTTTCTCTTTTTGAGCCTTAAAAAAACAAACAAAAAAAACTTCATCTGTTTCTTGTTCAGAGGCAGTTAGCTTTTTCAGTTTGTTTTTGTACTAAATCATTTTTAGAGAATCAGGAAACGACTGTGTAAAGTGCTATATATAAGAGGAATGAAAAAAAAGCATAGAAATACACTTCCCTTTCTGTTTTGAACTGCCCTAAACCACTTGAACACTTTATAGTTGTTGGGTACATCTGGCAATTAGAGCTCAGAGCTATAGGTACACATTCTTTCATAACCTCCCCTCCCTGGTGGAATACAACAATGAAAGCAAGCCTCAGACTGAAATCTGCTGCATATGTATGTTTCTTAGCAAGCAGGTGCAAAAGTAGTTGTAGAGTTTGTTCTTGTAAACATGAAATTTCAGCTCCCTGTTCTTTAGGTGCTTTGCATGAAAGATCTGCTCAAGCTGGATCCAGCCAGCCATGTTCTAATGTCAGAGTTTAGCTATCTTTCTAGTTGGGTTAGGTACAAAAAAGTCTATTATTAAGTGGTAGCACAGAGTGCCACTGAGAGCAGTTAGCTGCTGGGCTTGCCAGTTCTTCCAGCTCATACTACAGGCATGGGAGTGCCCAGTGTATGGTTTCCAGTCAGTCTGTACCTCTTGAGCTTCTCTTATTTCAGCAATAGGATATGATTTCTAATATCCCTTAGGCTAATTAACAAGATCTTTAATGCAGATTCAGGAAACATTCTGTAGAGCTCTTACAGGGTAGTCTGGAGTTTGGCTCCTGATTGAGTTTTTCAAAGGCTAACTAACCTCTCTTTGAATGTAATTAAAAAAAAACAAAAAACAAAGTACTTGAAATGTCAACTAATTGCCCTTAACTAATGTATGTATATGTTGCACTACCTACACTGAAATATTTGGAAGTCAATTGTAAAGAGTGTAACTCTGATAAATCCATAATTCATCCTGAAAGTTAACTGGAGAAAGCTATTTATTTGCTCATAGATGAAGCATGTTAAAAACTCTTTGTTTTTGGCACTTATCACAGTTTATCATTACATATTCAAATACATGTGAAAGTGAAAGTGAAGTTGCTCAGTTGTGTCCGACTCTTTGCGACTCCGTGGAAGGTAGCCTACCAGGCTCTGCCGTCCATGGGATTTTCCAGGCAAGAATACTTACGCCTATCTTATTCCTAGACAGTAAGGTCCATGAGGGCTTGGTGTCTGTTTTATTTACTGTGTTTTTTTCAGTGTTTGGCATAATGCCTGGCACATCATAGACACTTAAACATTTGTTGACTGTGGTGTGATGTGTGGGGTGTAGGGGGAAGTTCCTTACCCAAGAGTATGTTTTTTAATGGTAAGGCCACAGTCTGTGTGGTTCTCCTGGTAGTGTTAGTTTTTTGAGGTAAGCTATTTAAAGCTCCCGTTAGAGCTCCTGCCTACCTAACAAAGCCCTGCATGATCTGGCTCTGCCTACTCATCAGCTTAAGTAATAATTAGTGCCACTTTGAAGCCTTCCCTGACTCCTCCAGTGGCTTATATCAGACGCTTGCTCCTTTGCACTGTTACCACTTTTGTTCATTTCTCCATCACCATCCTGTCTCACTGTACCGTGCATATCCGTCCCAGCACCACACTGTTAGCTCCTTTACTGTTGGCACAGTGCTCGGCACGTAGAAAGTTCTCAAATAATGACTAAATAAAAAAATCAGTAAGAGGACCGTTTGTTACTTTTTTCCCCCCATTTTGTCATGATAACTTTCACTGTTATACCCACGAATCCCATGAGGAAATCCCACGAGGAAGCAAATTTGTATACTTAATTTCCTTTTGGGTACACTGATATCACTTTCCTGTTTTTAACTTAAAAAAATTAAAAAAAAAATTTTTGTATTTATTTACTTGGCTGTGCTGGGCCTCACTTGTGGCACGCAGGATCTTTGATCTGCATTGCGGGCTCTTTCGTTGCACCGTGTGAGCTCTTAGTTGTGCACATGTGCTCTAGCTCCCCGACCAGGGATTGAACCTGGGGCCCCTGCATTGGGAGTGTGGAGTCTAAGCCTCAGGACCACCAGGGAAATCCCTCCCTTTAACTTTTCACACAATGTTGTTAGGCTTGTATCACTTTTTGTTTATTATAAGGGGATGAAGGGCTGTATAAATTACAAAGTCTCAGCTATTATGTAATTCCCCCTCCCCTGCCCCATCCCATATCTGTTTTTACGGAATTTTTCCAAGCTGAATATGAAGTTCAGTATCAAAAACATGATCCTGTGTGTCTGTATTCAAGGATCTTCTGGTCTGATTTTTTTTCCCCCTCTGGCTCCTAAAGGCAACCTTCCAATTTTAGTTTTAACTATGGTTCTGACCATTTCTTTCTTCTTTGTGACAAAGGTTACTTTCCTGTAGGGACAGAAATCTGATCTTATATTGGCAAAATGTTTAATATTTGTGTGATGACCCAGTTCCTATTAAATATCACTTTTGGTTTTGTAACCACCTGGTACCTACCATTTGTAGTGCACTTGGAGGCATAAACTAAATAAAAGTCCCTGTTCTCAAGATCATAATTTTTGGAGAGATATAGTTTATTTCTAGAAAATGTTTAACAGCAATCAAAAGTAAGAGTTGTGAGCAATGGCTGAGGGCTGTCGGGGAGGCTTTCAAAGGGGAGTAAGACCGCTGCTGATCCTGAGAGGTGGTCAGGATAGGAATGTTATATATGGAGAAAGCTCTGACCAGGAACAGGAAGTAGGAATTACCAGTGGTGTATAAAAAAGCAATAGCAGCCTGGAGAGAGTAAGTGAGATACACGAACAAAGGAGTATAGAAGGAAATGAGCTGAGAGAGAGAGAGAGTGCCAGAGGACTGGAAAGGGAAGTGGATGAAGAAGCAGTGTCCAGAGTCTAGGAAAGTGAGATTCAGGAAGGAGGGAACAATATGCAAGGTTGGCCTCTGCTTGGGGCTCAAGAAGGAAAATGAAGGAGGAGGTTATTGGGTTTGGCAGCTAGAAAATATGTGACTTTTCAAGACTGTAGATAAGTGGAATGTTCAGGATTCCAGATAACAGTGGGTGGGTCATTGAGGCTCAGTGTGGGTAGAAGTAGATTCTGTGAGGTGTGGAGAAAAAAGTCCAGATTTTGGACCCAGACTCCTTGGGATAAATTTGGACTCTTGTATATTCATGCTGAATGGCCTTTGACATATTATGTATCTCTCTGGGCTTCAGTTTTTCTTTTTTACAAAATAGGAATAATGCTTCTATCTTGAGTTGCTGCAAGGTTAGATAATACAGGTATAGCTTTTCATTAAAAAAAAAAAAAAAACAAAACACAACTCCCAGAGTTGACTGGGAGTTTTCAACTTTTTATTGCCCACATAAAACTAAGGACATCAAATATTTCCCTCCCTAAAAGTAGCTCACCAGAGCAGTGAGGAATGGTAAAATGTTATGTTTAGTCTTCGTTTTAAATGAGCCCCTGTCATACTAGATATGGAAGGTTTAGATATTTTAACAGACATCAGGTAAGATATCAGCCTTTTGTTTTTGTAGAAGGTATTTAGTGTATCTGAATTTTTCCCATTTTGTCATCATGTTATGTTATGGTGGGCTGTTGTCACAGACAAAAAAGAGGTGATAGGACATGATTAGCCTAATTGACTGTTGGGTTTTCTCTGTACAGGCAGATCTTGCCTTAATAGCTAATGTGAGGATCTGAATTTAGGGAATTAAATCATAAACTTATGATTCCGAGCAGACCAGAATTCTCTTGACCTCTTCCATGTTTTCTTGCAGTGAGCATTGTGTGCTGACTTGGACAGAAAGAGGAGTTTATATTTTCATTCCTCAGAATGTTCAAGTTCTTCTTTGGAGTGAAGTCAAAGGTAATTATGTTTTTTTTTCTTATATAATTTTTAATTGCATGCTTGTGAAAGATTTAATTATTGTAGGAGGATTCTCTTGCAGTGTAAGAAGTAGAAAGTAGAAAGAGGTGACATTTCTTTTAAAGATTAATGTCATAGGTGTATTCCATTATAAGATACTTCCCAAGTATACATTTGTGAATTTATAGTTAGCTATTTTAAATAAAATTTTCATTTATTCTTAAGTATTAGCAACCACTGCTAAGGATTGAATGGGTTAATTTTCCCCTTCTTCTTACCCTTAATCTTTATCTCTGTTAGAAACCTTGCTTTAACTCCTGTTTTGTGGCTTAATAATTCAGGGTTGACATATTGGGGAGTCCCTGAGTTAATAAATACTCTTCGTGTGCAAAAAACAGGGCAGGGGGCAGGGGAGGGGGGAGTTTGAAAAGTCCTTATGGGAACAATAGCTATTTTATGTGGCTGAGGCAAAGACTATCAATCACTGTATTATTCAGGTTTAAACCAGAAACAAAAGAAATAAATCTAGCATTTTTAGTATGATTGCCCAGAGATTGTATCTTGACTTACGAATCATTTTGTACTTTGTAAAAACATAAAAAAGATAAAGGAACCATTATCTCATGATCTGATCAACATTGATTTCTTGTGAATTAAGTTTCCTGAGGGTCTCCTGTGAAAACTAGTGTTTTAGATTCTTTCGTGATATTCTGCCAAGACAGGTATTTTTTTAGGAATAGTTTGTTGGTTTACATATGCGTTAAAGTCTGTTCATTGACATCAAATTTGTTACTCTCAGAATTGTGATAGTCTGGTCTCAAAAGTGCCTTTCTTTTCACAAAAAAATAGCATTTTTAAATATAGGGTTTTAGATCAGACAGGTATTCCTCTTATTCTTGATCTTTTTAGAATAGTGTCTAAAATATGATTTTCTCATTGAAATGAAAATATAAAAATAGAGGTGAAATTCAATCAAACCAAACCATATAAAATGAATATATTAAAGTAATTTCGTCCAGTCACAAAAATGGAAAAGAAATATTTGGTTAGCATCCTGCATGTTCACCCCTATGGTTTTTGTAGATATTCAGGATGTGGCTGTTTGCAAAAATGAGCTATTCTGTCTACACCTGAATGGGAAGGTCTCACATCTCTCCCTGTTGTCTGTGGAGCGCTGTGTGGAACGTCTGATAAGGAGAGGCCTGTGGAACCTGGCTGCTCGAACTTGCTGTCTTTTCCAGAATTCTGTCATTGCCAGCAGAGTGAGTCAGAGAGCTTACATATTCATCTGGGTTGTTAAGATCATTCTAGCTTGCGGGATTATGCTACACAGTTGCTTGTATTTATTAGTTTGCAGGTGGCTTCACAGGTGGCTGAGGGATAAAGAATCCGTCTGCCAATGCAGGAGATGTGAGTTTGACCCCTGGGTGGGGAAGAGCCCCTGGAGGAGGGCATGACAACCCACTCCAGTATTCTTGCCTGGAAAATCCCATGGACAGAGGAACCTGGTGGGCTACAGTCTATAGGGTTGCAAAGAGCTGGACACAACTGAGCAACTGTGAACAGCACATTAGCTTGCAGATTAAGCAGTAATAAATCCCCGAAGGAAGCATGACCTATAAGTCTGGAATGGGGAGTGGGGGTGAGAAAAACTGTACCTGTGTGTGTTAGTCACTTACTGATGTCATACTCTTTGTGACCTCACGGACTAGCTCTCCAGGCTCCTCTCTCCGTGGAATTCTCCAGGCAAGAATACTGGAGTGGGTAGTCATTCCCTTTTCCAGGGGATCTTCCCGATCCAGGGATCAAACCTGGGTCTTCCACCTTACAGGCAGGTTCTTCACTATCTGAGCCATCAGGGGAGCCCCAAAATAAAATTTACCCACAAATTTATTTTAGTTTCAAGCCTTGTTTTAAGTGAAATTATTATGTGTGCAGTAACTCTTAATTAAATGTTTAATTCCTAAGAAAATTCCCATTAAGTCTTTCACTAGCTTTTAAAGCCCTTTTAAAGCACCTTTGAGGTTTTATGTTCTATGTTAGACCTCTGTCAATTGGCAATTTGAAGATGAAATTAGTTCCAAATGGAAAGCTCTTCTATTGGATTTCTACTTGTCATTTTTATTAGGGAAGAAAAACTTTAACTGTAGATAAATTGGAACACTTGAAATCTCAGCTGGACTTAACAACCTATGGTGATCTAATTTCCCAACTGGAAGAGTTGATTTTAAAATTGGAACCTTTGGATTCAGCGTGTAGCAGTAGAAGAAGCTCCATTTCGTCACATGTAGGTATTCGCACTTTTCAAAGGGTTTTGCTGTACAGTGAGATGTTCTCCATTAGGTTGTCCTCACTTAACTTCCAGGATCCCAAAACTTAGCTTCTTTCCACTGTTTATACTGGAGGGGAGGCAGCGGGTGTCAAGAGGGGCTTGCTTTCAGCTCTTGGACAGCCCTCTGAAGCACTTCTTTATGTGTGTCTTAGAGCTGCGTTTTGTTTTGTCATTGTTTATTATATCTTGTTTGAAAATGTACATTATGTAGCCTTCAGAACAAGTTAAATTGCCCCTAGTGTGTGGTTTCAGATGCTTCATGTTAGCTTGAGTCTCAGGGCAGCTCAGGATTGTCTCGTTTAATCCTCTTCTCACTGCCAGGCTTCGTGGAGTCCGGCTAGAGAAATCTGGTCGCAGGATGCCGCAGGCACGTGAGAGGGACCTGGCTGCCAGGTGCCTAGACCTTGCTCACTGTTTTGTTCTAATAAGCCATAATTGTCATTAATGACTTGTTTCTTTTAGTTTTGACTTTTTCCTTAAAAGAGCTATATCATGTTATAAACATTTTCGTTTTTCTTTAATTCTTTTTCTTTTCAGGAAAGTTTCAGCATCTTGGACTCTGGTATTTATCGTATCATTAATAGTAGAAGAGGCAGTCAGTCAGATGAGGACTCTTGTTCCCTTCACAGCCAAACACTCTCAGAAGATGAGAGACTTAAAGAGTTCGCCTCACATCAAGAAGAGGACCAACCAGATCATTGCTGTGGCTCCCAGGGAAGTGAAGGTGAGGAAAGGAAAGTGTTTTTATTGATTGCTGATGTGAAGCAGTTATTTTCTGTGGCTTCTTTTCTTTTTTCTACAAGGTGTTAATAATTTTTATTAAGTTGATAGACTTTCCATCCAGACTTATTGATGTCTTCACTATTAGCGGAATGGGTTGATGTTTAGTTGGAATTTTTCCCTCTCATGTTTAAGCTAACTAAATTTGGTAAAGTTCCTAATTTTGATCTTGTATTAAAGTGCGGGAAAGGCTAAGAGAGGAAGTCATTAACCAAAAGAGTAGAACAATTTTATCCTGACTAACCAAATTATTTTTCATTAGGAATGAAAAATTACTACAGTTTTGGGGGTCATTGCCTTCACTTTTCGATGTTCAAGTATTCCTGTGGCTGAACTCTTGAGAAGAGATTAATAGAGACTCTAACCTTCCTTTATGACTATGGGGATTCAGGGTTAGTAGGAAAAACTAAGGTACCTGTCTAAGTGTTTTATATGTGGACCATCTTGGGCATCTTGTAAACCTGTGTTCCACTCATTTGTATTTGGGTCAGTTGTGATTTTGGTATTGAATCTTTTATTTCCTTTGGTTTATTCATTTCAGAATTTCTTTAAAGATTAAAAAACTCTTCATGTGATGAGATTTTGTTTCTTTTCCCTGATTCCATTCATCCAGACAACGTTTCTCACGCATCAGTGACATTTGAGACGGATAAAAGTGAAACTTTTCTCCCCTTCGGCATTCCGTTATCATTTCGTTCTCCATCTCCTCTTGTGTCTCTTCAGGCTGTCAAGGAAAGGTAAGCTCGTTAGTCTTGTCGTTTAATCCTATTGCTGGTTTTACTTCTGTTGTCATATTAGGCATGTCTGTGCTGAGTATAGAAAGACATTTAAAATAACTTAAAAGGAAGTCACTAGGTTATTCCTCATATAGCCTGTTATATGAAGTTGTTAACTTCTCATTTCCATTTTGAGGAATTTAACTACCCTCAAGATTGTTAGAGTAGCTGGATATTTGAGTTATTACAAATGTGTTTCCCACCCCCACCCTCCCTCTCAGACTGAGCAAAAGTTTAAAAATCTTTTTTTGCCCTCATCCCTGATAGGAAAAGTTTCCACATAGCATTAGTCATTTCTTAATCATTTCTCAGTTTGGGCTCAGAGTTGGAGACTCCTCAGAAATCTTCCTAACTACTCTGTGGGCCTGGGATTGACCATGAAAGAGAAGACTTTGTGCCAGGGCTGCTAATCTGAGTTCTACTGGATACCTATTTGCTTTCCAAGAAGGATAAATGTGACAAGTTAGCAGCTGAGTTTCATGAAGAAATTCTATGACTAGGATGATCACATGCAGAAACATTGCAGGTACAGCTGGAATTAAAGACCTTTTCTTTAGGGCTGAATCAAAGTAGTTTAGTAGATGATATGCATCCTTTTTATATTATAAAATCTATGTGGGTCTTATGTGAAATATGTAGTTTGATTAGGGAAGTTACAATAGACAGAGTCTTGTTAGTAAGTCCCAGTTCCCTTCAGAGACTAACAGGAACCTAGAGAACTCGTGCCCTGAAATTTTCCTTCTTGGCAGTAATGAGACCTTTTTCGTGCTAGTTTATTGGTATTTGACTTCCAGTGTCTCCAGCTTTGTGCGGAAGACTACTGAGAAGATTGGCACCCTTCACACCAGCCCTGATATGAAAGTGAGACAAGAACCTCGGGGTGATGAGACGTCCTGTGACGAGGATATGAGTCCAGTCACTTGCCCAAAGGAGGAAGACACTGAGTAAGTTGTTGCCGAGAAGTCCGTAAATTCTAGAGGACGTAGTTGTCAGTTTGAAGAAAACCACAAAGTACATTTTTTTTAAAGGCGGCGGTGCACGGTAACTCTCCTCATTGTAGATTGTGTAGCTTATAAAAATTGTAAATACAGCAAAGTGAGTATTGGAAAATTACATCAACCCAGAGCAAGTCTGTTGAGACAGATTTTTTTGTGTGTGTGGCCGTGCTGTGCGGCATGCAGGATCTTAAGTTCCTTGACCAGATATCAAACCCATGTCCCCTGCAGTGGAAGCACAGAGTCCTAACCACTGGACCGCTAGGAAAGAATTCCTGAGACAGAATTTTAATTGAGCACCTCTTCTATTTTTCCGCTGAACAACTTCCCTCACCTCCAAATCTCTTCAGACGTCTAGGGTGTTAACAAAGGAGTATTAGGATAGGATGACCAAGGATCTAGGCCTTGTTCCGATTCTGCTTCTGACCAGCACAGTGATGTTGGTGAGTGATGCCCTCTGGCCTGTAAGGCGAGAGCTTTGGCGTTGATGTTGTCGTGTAACTTCCAGTGATGTGCTGGTGGCATAGTCCTTGTGTTGTGGAGTTGCAGCGGAGCTCTTGGACTGGCACAGTGTATCTTATCTCTTCTCTGGCTTTTCTCTTAGTTCAGGGGATCTGGGCGTTGGAAGTACACAAGTTCAGCATCACCAGGAACTGGGAGAGACCCATGGGGCCAGTGTCTGTTTTTTATAAAATAAGATATAAGGGTGATACCCTTGGAGTAACTTAGTTATGAAACCATATATATAAATATCGGGAAAAAGTACAGCTAGTGCTGTGGCATTTGTATTTAAGGCAGCCTTCAGTCTGACCTGAGCCCACCTTTCCAGCCTCATTTCTAGCCACATCCTTCTAAGCACTTGAGATTCTGGTCCTATCAGAGAATTGGGTGTGTACACCTCACTGCTTTTCTTCATGCCGTTTCTCCCCCCTGCAGTATTTTCTCCCCTTGTTTCCTAAGGCAAATACTACCTCCTCGGGGAAGCTTCTCTTGATTGCCTGTGTGCTGTGCTAAGTTGCTCAGTTGTGTCTGACTCTTTGTGACCCCATGGGCTGTAGCCTGCCATGATCCTCTGTCCATGGGATTCTCCAGGCAAGAATACTGGAGTGGGTTGCATGCCTTTCTCCAGGGGATCTTCCTGACCCAGGGATTGTACCCGTGTCTCCTATGTCTTCTGCAGTGGCAGGAGAGTTCTTTACCACTAGCCCCACCTGGGAAGCCCTCTTGATTGCCTAGTCAGAGTAATTGTTCCTTTTTCTGTGCCCAGAGCACAGTGCTTATTCTGCTCTTTAGTATTTATTTTGTTATCTTTTATAATAGAGTTTTTTCATGCCTTTCTTTCTGACTTGAGCTTACTCATCTTGAAGCCATGGACCATTTTTTTTTTATGCTTTTCTGTTTGCTTCGTGTAACATTAAGTACAATAGATACCATTTAGTGAGCACTTAGCAGTATTTACCCAAGGAAGCTCTAATCCCCTGTAACTTTTTTCATACTTTTCTAGAGGAAAAGAAGAAATAACTAGTCACCCTTCAGAAGAGGACAAGTTCCAAGAGCTCAAAATGGCAACAGCAGAAGCAATGTGGGTATTTGTGAATGAAGTTTTATAATAAGTGAGAATGACTTTTTGAAATCATAAGTAACGGTCCTGAGATAGTATGGGGCAGAGGTACCTTCACTGGGAATTGAAATTCAAGAATTAATACTAAGTTAATATTTTCTGTGTTGTCTTTATACCAAGATCATTTTTATTTAAAGAGTTGAAAAAAAATATTGACAAGTGACATTTATTCAGATAATTAATGTTGTCTCTGTTAGGCTTATTAAACATGAAACGATTTGTTTTTGGAAAACCACATAAAACATAAGTTTCATACTTGTCTGTCTTGTATAGGACCAAGCTACAGGACCCATTGGTTTTGTTTGAACCGAAGTCCCTGAGAATGGTTTTACGGGAGTGGCTTTCACAGTTAGAAAAGACATTTGCCATGAAGGACTTTTCAGGCATTTCAGATACTGGTAGCTCATCTGTGGAATCAAACCAGGATATGCTATTGCTTGATGAGTCAAAAAAGGGAATGTTAGATGAAGAATATGAAAAAGAAGAAAGGGACTCTTTAGGCAATGAAGAAACTATTGATCAAACAGCATGTGAATCTGTGAATAGTCTGAGGGAGCCCTTGGATGATGACCTTTTTCAAGTATGTTCTCCTTGGAGTATAGCAGACAGTCTTCAGAAGGATCTGGCTGAATTGACAACATTGTGTTTGGAACTGAGTGTGTTGAATTCTGAGATCAAAAGTGCGAGTGGGCATGACGACCACACTTTGCAACAGTGCTCTCTTGAAATGCTGACTTGTCAGTTCCTAAAGAAGTACTTTTTTCTTCTGGACTTGAAAAGAGCAAAGGAGAGCATCAAGCTGAGTTACCCTGAAAGTCCTCGTGTTTGGGACACTTTTATTGAAGGATTGAAAGGTAATAATCAGATTGCCTTACTAAAGATAAAATTTGTGTAGAGTTCAATAGCATGTTGACATTTTTAAGTTTAAAGAAAAATATTTAAGTAGAAAATCATCTCTGTTCTGGTCAACCATCCATTTAGTTTTCTACTCAATTTAATTTTGTTTTCTGTTGAGATTGTTCCCTTTTTTAAGAAACTGACCTACAACTCAATTTAGTTTTTAATAATTTTTGCAGCTATTATAAGAAATTGGTTTTATTTTTCTCACAGTCATTGAGAAAATGATATAGCAGTGTTGGAGAAGTTGGATTTAAGCAAAATTTCATAAATGCTGATGTGTGAGAACCAGAAAATCCCTAATGTAACTTACTGATAGATCGTATGTCCTGTTTATTAAGTGCTTACATGTGCTAGATATTAACGCTAAACGCTTTTCTGGCATCGTTTCATTTCCTCCTTCCAACACTTGGAGTGGATCTTTAGTAGGTGAGTAAAGTAAGGCAGAGAGAGATCATAATAGCTGAGTAGGCTCAAGTACTGTGATACTTCATAGTAATGCAGATAGACTAGTTTATTTCTTGCTAATATATCCACCCAGGATAGACGTTCCAAAAGGTGGATTAGGTATACCAGTTCTAGAAAAAAATTATGGAATTTGGCATTAATGGTACTTAAGTACTATGTATATATACTATATATATACTATGTGTGTGTATATATATATATATATAATAGCTTATATATGTAATATGGATAACACATATAAAAAGAAGTCTTTTTCAATAGTAATAGTCACTTACATATTGGTTATCTGTTCCTTTGTTTTATTGAATATGCTTTGTCTCCCAGTTTGATTTTCAGTTTCTTAAAAGCAGAGATTGTCTCTTTTGTCTTTTTTTTTTCTCTCCTGTGATGCTTTACAAATGTTGTTGGGACTTGCACACAGTAGATAGATGACTAGTGATTGTTGATTAATGTGTTCGTGAATTAAGTTTTATCAGCTATGAGATGAAGGGAAAAGGGTGTGCTTTGTCTTTTAGAAATGGTGAGTTCCAGTCCTACACGTATAAAGATGGAAAAAGGAGACCTTCCAACAAGATTAAAGTTATTGGAGGACTTGGTTCCTTTTGACAGTCCTTTGTTGATTGCATATGCTACCCGGTAAGTGGTCCTATGTATTGTTCATATGCATTAAAGCCCAGGCATTTTCTTGGTCTTAGTCTCTAAAGTTTTCCTCTATCACATGTTGAGCAGCTTCTTGTTAGTATATTTATTTTCATATCTAATAAATATGTAGATAATGTAACCAAGTTATATTATCTTACTGAAGTTGGAGACTAACATGTTTTGTTTTTAAATGCAGATTGTATGAGAAATTTGGAGAATCAGCCCTTCGATCCTTAATCAGGTTTTACCCATCCATTTTGCCTTCAGATGTCATGCAACTTTGTCATCATAATCCTGTACAGTTTTTGGCCTATTTAGACAGTCTGGTGAAATCAAGGCCCGAAGATCAACGGTGAGAATGAAAGAATATTTGCAGACTCTCTCTCTCTTTTTTTAAAGACTTTACTTTCCCTTGTGGCTCAGCTGGTAAAGAATCCACCTGCAATGTGGGAGACCTGAGTTTGATCCCTGGTTTGGGAAGATCCCCTGGAGAAGGGAACGGCTTCCCACTCCAGCATTCTGGCCTGGAGAATTCCATGAACTGTATAGTCCATGGGTTCGCAAAGAGTCGGACAGGACTGAGTGACTTTCACTTTCACTTTCTCTTGATAGAGTATTGTTGCTCTCATATAATCAGTTGAAACATTTTTACTATTAATTGCCACGGAATTGAGGTACCTGATGTAGAAGAGGGATTTTGGCAGTCATGTACCACTCTTGCACGATTCACAGTACATGTCACAAATGTGCACCTAACCACACTTCTCTTTCCTGCCTCTCCCTCAGAGATTCTCAGATCAACAGTGTGAAATTAAACTCCTGCTTCAGGGCCTAGGCTAAGACTGATAAACTTCCTTGTTTTCCCTGCCAGTGAGTGGATTTTCTGCTACCTTTTTGTGATGATATCCCAGCTTTCTGTTGGTGACTGTCAGTTCCAGCTCTCTCAGCCTCTTTGGACTGAGGCCTCTTTTCCTATCTTTCCGTGGTAGTAAACACACATGTCCCCAGATTATTGAGAACAGCAACTTTCCCCTCCCCCTTTCTGATTGGCTCACATTTAATATACTGGTATTTCTTTCTTTCTTTTTTTCTTTTGGCTCTTTGGTGTTATCTTGAGGCTCAACTGTTCATTTAAAAGGCTATTAGATTTTCAGCAGCATTTCTATACATCTTGTAGCAGAAGGTTTTTCAAGTTGTTTCGTCCACTATATTGATCCCTTAATAATGTTTTCTTCATATCTGCTCATTTTATTTTCCCTTTCTCAACATGAACATTGGTGATTTTTCTCTCCAACTTTCTCTTAGGCCATCCTTCCTTGAGTCCCTTCTACAGCCAGAGTCTTTAAGGTTGGATTGGCTGCTGTTGGCTGTGTCCCATGATGCTCCCCCAAGCACCAGCACTATGGATAATGAAGGAAACCCCAGGTATAAAGGAGTCATTTCTAAGCTTGGCTGCTCCTTTGGAATGGAACTAGTTTATTCACATAGAGCATTCTGGGCTTACTTTAGGGACAGCTGTGGAAGAGAGTTACCCAAATCATGTTAGTAATCAGATTGAGTGTACTGCCTAGTAGTTCTGAACGTTTGTTTGAATCACAGACCCTTTGAGAATCTGATGATTCCTGTCGGAAAAATACACATTCATGGAGAATTTTGCACATGATTTCAGAGAATTAAACTTGACCTCTGAAACTCTCTTATGGACCAACATTCAGAACTCTTGGTGATTAAACCTGTGTTAGAGGGAAAAGTGTGTGCATATTTGTTTGTGTGTTTTCTTCCTAGAAATTTGCCAAGGGATTTCTAGACAATACATAATCTAGGAATTTTTTTTTCTTTTTTAAATTGTGAAAGTACACCTTTATAGGAGACTTGGAAAATACAGAATAAGGTTACATATAGTTCCACTGTATGTTACAGTTATTTTTTAGTTGGAATATCAATATCAAACTTGGAATAATTAATAGAATGACTAGAAAAGTAGAAGGATTTAGTAGACCTGAAAAGCACTATGAACCAATTCAACATAGTTAAGATTTATATAAATTTCACACAACAGCAGGGCACAAATTCTATTCAAGTTCCCAAAGATTATAAACCAGGAGACACTGGAACATATTCAGGGACATAAAACAAGGTGCAAAAATTTCGTGGTCTAAAAGTATTGCAATCATAAAGTCTGTTCTCTTATCACTGTGAAATTATGTTAGAAAGTAATATCAAAATATATTTGAAAATAACTCATGTATTTTCAAGTGCAATATGACATTTATCGAGAGAGATTTTTGACTCAGCTATTGAAAGCCTTAATAAAGTGTCTAAAAGACAGAAAAGACATAGATGGTGGTTGCAGAGGAGAAGCATTTAATGAGAAATTAATATAAAAATGAGAAATTAATATAAAAATGAGAAATTAATATTAAGGATACTTCAAAAGCCCCATGTATGTGGAAATTAAATGTCCACTTTGGAATGATGGGTGTATCTGAGAATCTGTAGCAAGGAAAATTAGAAAACATTTGTAACAACAAAAATGAAAAGAGAATTTATCAGAATTTGTTGCATGCAGCTGAAGCTGTTCGGTGCAACTAAATACAATGTAGAGTCTTGAATAAGGTATTTTAAAAAGCCAAAATTCATAAAAAATACACAATGATGCTTGTAATATATCAGATATATTCCTTATGTTTTCTTCCTAAAGAAACTTTAAAAGTTCCCAAAATGCCTATCTTACATGCCTAGAAAAAAGGTCTGAAAAGATATAAAATGGCTCTCTGTGAATGATAGAATTTTGAATTTTCTTTTGATTTCTAAAATGTATAATTTAAAAAAATATACAGGTATTTGTCATAGGAAAAATAGCAATTTTAATGTTTTGAAAGCCAAGTAGAAATGTTTGAAAAATATAATGATGGAAAAAATAGAATTAAACTCTGTCCTTACCTATTAGCTGATGAATAAGCATTTTTATAGAGTTTATTTCCTATCTAATTTACTGATTTTTTTCAATTCTCAGGCCTCATTCCCACTTGTTTTCCTGGGGTTACAGTCAGCTCATCCTTCATCTGATTAAACTTCCTGCAGATTTTACAACAAAAGAGAAAATGACTGACATCTGTAGGTCTCATGGGTAAGTGAGAGTTTTTCTAGAAACTGAAGTTAAGGTTAGAGTCATTTTAGTTAATAACTTTGTAGTTAAGGGATTGAAGGTATATGCTTTGTCATTTTTTTTTTTTTGGCTGAAGTGCTTTTTTGTTTAAAGTGATAGTAAGCATCTTTTTTTGTTTTAAATTCTGAGCATATTTTATTTTGTGTGTCCATGAGACTGGTCCTTGCTTGTCCCTCTCTCCCCCTTCTGCTTAGTCGGTCACTCCAGTTCTTAGGTGTATTTAATTAAGTACCAAGCTGTGTGTCACAAGTTGTAATTGATAACAGTTTCTGGGAAGGGAGAGATCAGAATGGGCTCAGTAGAACTTCTGGTGAAGGACTCAGGGAGGAGGTGAGACTTGGAGGTAAGTCCTAAGAATGGGGAGGGTTTGTATTTAAAAATGAGCCAGGTAGAGGGCAGGTCAGCTGAGATCAACAGCAAGATCAAGGCCATGAAAACTGACATGGCTTTTTATCCGTATCACTTATTAGTCAGTTATTTATAGCCCAAAGGTGTTATCTCATGTTATCTTTGGCTTCCCCTGGATTACAGTCTTTTGGAGATAGGAGCATGCGTCTTACTTTTCCCTCGGTGCATAATTCAGAAAGTAGTAGGCACTTGATGCATATTTGTTCATTGGTAATGAAGGGTGAGACTGGCTAGGTGGTGGGTCATTAGGTCATATAGGACCTTGAAAGGTGGTTAAAAGAATTTATGATCCACATAGACCCTTTTAAACCTTTTGGTACAAAAATGGCATGACAAATGAAGGTTTCTAGTTTCATACGCGAGGAAGTTTGGAGACAGGAAATCAAGGCCAACTAGGAACCTGGTGCAGTAATTCAGGTGTGACTGAGTTGATTCCAGGGCAACAGAAAGAGCAAAGCCAGTGGGACATTTCAAAGGAACACACAGTGAGCTATAGATGCTGGGTATAGGAAATGAGGGAAGGGGAAGGTCAAGGAGAACTGCCAAAGTGTGCGTGTTTGGGGAAGAAATATGCTCGTTTTGTATTGAACCTGAAAGTTTATAAAGTATACGAGCTGAAACGTCTCATAGTTGGGGCTTGGCCTTGAGTGCATGCTTAGTTGCTCAGTTGTGTCTGACTGTTTGTGATCCCATGGACCATAGCCCACCAGGCTCCTCTGACTGGGATTTCCCAGGCAATATTACTGGAATGGGTTGCCATTTTCTCCCCTGGGGGTTCTTCCCAACCCAGGGATTAAACCGAAGTCTCCTGCATTGCAGGCAGATTCTTTACTGTCTGAGCCACCAGGGAATTAGTATTTATCACTAACTTTAATTTTTTTTTTTTCATAAGTGCTCTAGTTTGTGAGGGAATGAAAGTATTCTAAAAATATTTTATCACGATGTCCAATATGGTAGTCACTAGTCACATGTGGCCATTAAATCCTTGAAATATGTATTGGTCAACTGAAGAACTGGCTTTTAAATTTTATTTAATTTAAATGTAAATAGGGACGTCCCTGGCAGTCCAGTGGATGAGATTGTGTTTCCAAGGTGCAGGGAGCATGGGTACCATCACTAGTTGGGAAACTAAGATCCCACATGCCTCATGGCACAGCCAAAAATAAATAAATGTAAATAGCCACACGTGGCTAATATTACCATGTTGGACAGCAGAATGCCATGTAAATTCACTGCCTTTTGTTCTTCTCACCAACTTTGGTCTCTTTAAAGTTTTTGGCTTGGATATCTTATTCTCTGTTTGGAGCTGGAGAGAAGAAGAGAGGCCTTCACCAACATTGTGTATCTGAATGATATGAGCCTGATGGAAGGGGACAATGGTATGTAAATTCCAGTTGGTTACTCTTGGTTATAGTATTTTAGAAGTCACTACAGACTTTCTAATAAAGAAATGTGGTAATCATTTGAATGATCATATTCTTTCTTCTAGCTACTTGTCAAATTTGTGGAGTTTTTTGGATCCTTACTACTTCGTATATCATGAAATCGTAACTAGAAATAAACTGCAGGCAACTTTTCTGTTTCATGAATGCCTAATGTGTGAGGCGTCCTACCAGATGCTTTTCCATCTAGTTAAATGAAATAACAAACCTGTGGGATAGTTACTATTACTTCTATTTCACAGAAGCTATAATTGAGGCCCAGAAAAAGGATAGTTTCCCCACAGTCATACACCTGGTTAATGCTGGAACTGGTATTCAGGCCAGGTCCAACCATCTCTAAAGCTCATGCTCAGGTTTTTTCTCTTCATCATGTTGCCTTTTTACACAGCCCCAAAGTTAGAGATCATTAAGATGAACTTAGAGTAGGAGTCGGATTTTCCTAAGCCTTTAAAAGTATTTAGGTACTTTTTTTTTTTTTAATTTTCATCAATTCAGTACAGATAAAATGGCAGGAGGCCAGGATTTTGACACTGAAGTCTGAGAGTTTATCCTCCACTCAGAGAGGTGGTCTTGGATTTGTAGTGTTGCTTTATTCATCTCAATGCAGAGATACCCACAGCATGACATCAGGATCCTTCGTAAGCAGTGTGACCACCTGCTGCTTTCAGTGCTGTTGGTATAGAAGAAGCAAAGTTAGAACCAAGCAAAGAAACCAGGTGACTGGCAAGGGTTAGCTTCAGATGTCACAACTATAGCAATAATAACTGAAAATATCACCTAAAATTCTTCCCACCCAGATAAAAGTACTCTTATTTCGTTAATATAATAATAATAATAATAGCTAGTCTTACCCTTGGTATATTAAATGAGGGTCTTTTCTTGACATTTCTCTCTCCTAACTCATTTTATCACTTTAAAGCTTGTTGATCTTACTGCCCAATATATATCTCATACCTATTTACTTTCTTTTGTTCTGCCACCATCATTCTGGTCCCAGCTACTTGTCTAGATACTATAATAACTTTATTATTGGACATCAGATTTTCATTCTTACCCATGTTTAACTCATTTTCCTTCTGGGTCTTTTCTTTCCCAATTAAAACTTTTATTGAGGTAACATTGGTTTATAACATTGTATAAGTTTTATGTGTATAACATTTTTCACTTTTTTATAATCTACAGAGTGGTCACTGCTAAATATTGAGTTTCCATGTGTCATCAAGTTTGTTCCCATTTACCCAGTTCACCCTGCCCCGGCTCCATCCCCTCTGCTAACTACTACTTTGTTCTTTGCATCTACATGTTTGTTTTTGTTTGGTTTGTTCATTTATTTTATTTTATTTTATTTTATTTTATTTTTTGGTTTTGTCTATTCCACCTATGAGTGAAATCATGTGGTGTTTGTCTTTGTCTGACTTATTTCACTTAGCATAATACCCTCAAGGTCCATCTGTGTTCCACAAGTGGCGAGATTTCTTCTTTTTTTTATGGCTGAGTAGTCTGTAATCTCTGTGTGTGTATCACATCTTCTTTATCCACTCATCTATTGAGGGGCACTTAGGTTGATTCCATATCTTGGCTGTTATAAATAGTGCTGCAGTGAACATAGGGGTGCATATATTTTTTCCAATTAGTGTTTTCATATTCTTTGGATAAATATTAGAAGTGGGATTGCTGGGTCAGATGGTGGGTCTAGTTTCAGTTTTTTGAGATACCTCCCTGTTTTCGACAGTGGCCGTATCAGTTTACATTCCCAACAGTATACGTAGTTCCTTTTTCTCTGCATCCTTGCCAGTATTTGCTGTTTGTAGACTTTTTGATGATAGCTATTCTGACATGTGTCAAGTGGTATCTCATATGGGTTTGACTTGCATTTCTCTAATAATCAGTGATGTATAACATCTTTTCTTATGCTTATTGGCCATCTGTATGTCATCTTTGGGAAAATGTCTATTTAGCGCCTTTGGTCAGTTTTTCATCTAGTTGTGTGTTTTTGGTTATTAACCCCTTACTATTTTAAATATCTTCTCTCATTTGGTAGATCATCTTTTCATTTTATGGATGGTTTCTTTCGCTGTGCAGAAGCTTTTAATTTTTTTTTAATTAAAAAAAATTTTTTTTTATTTTTTCATGCAGAAGCTTTTTAGTTTGATGTAGCCCTGTTTATTTTTGCTCGTTTCCCTTGCCTGAGGAGACCTATCTAGAAAGATATTGCTAAGACTGATGTCAAAGAGAGCCGCGTCTCTGTTTTCTTCTAGTTTAATGGTTTTGAGTCTATTTAAGTCTTCAATCCATTTTGAATTGATTCTTGTGTATGGTGTGAGATAGTGGTCTATTTTCATTTTTTTGCTTCATGCAAAAAAATGTCCCCAACAGTGTCCCCAGTGCCATTTATTTAAGACACTATCCTTTCTCTGTTGGATGTGTCTTGTTCCTTTCTTTTGTATTAATTGTCCATACATGTATGGGTTTATTTCTGGGCTCTCAGTTTTATTCCATTGATCTATGTATCTGTTTTTTTCTGCCACTACCGTGCTGTTTTGATTGCTGTGGTTTTGTAATATACTTTGAAATCAAGGCATGTGATATCTCCAGCTTTGTTCTTTTCATTCAGGATTGTTTTGGATATTTGGGGTCTTTCATGGTTACATATAAATCTTAGAATTTTTTGTCTTATTTCTGTGAAAAAAATGTTTCTGGGATCTCGATAAGGATTGCATTGACTCTATAGCATGCTTTGGAAATATGGACATTTTAACAATGTGAATTCTTTCAGTCCCTGAGCAGGCAGTGTCTTTCCATTTATTTGTGCCTTCTTCAGTTTCTTTCAGCTGTGTCTGATAGTTTTCTGTGTATAGGTTTTTCACCTCCTTGATTAAACCTATTCATAAATATTTTATTCTTTTCGTTTTCATTGTAAATTGAATTGTTTTCTTAATTTCTCTTTCTGCTAGCTCATTGTTAACATATGGAAATGCAACAGATTTTTAAGATAATTTTTATTTTGTTACTTGTAGCTGTGCTAGGTCTTCACAGCCACATGGGTTTCTCTTGTTATGGAGCATAGCCCTAGGCACCTGGTCTTCAGTGGTTGGCAACATGTGGGCTCAGCAGTTGCATCTGCTGGACTCTGGAGCACAGACTCAGTAGTTGTGTTGCATAGACTTAGCTGCCCTGTGGCATGTGGGATCTTCCTGACCCAGGAATCGAACCCACAACTCCTTCATTGACAGATGGATTCTTTTCCACTGAGCCACCAGGGAAGCCCCTGCAACAGATTTTTGAATGTTGATTTGTACCCTGCAGCTTTATTCGTTTGTTATTTCTAATAGTTCTTGTCTTCAGGGTTTTCTGTGTGTAAAATCACGTCATCCACAAACAGTGAGTTTCGCTTCTTCCTTTGCAACTTGGATGCCTTTCATTTCTTTTTCTTGCCTGAATGCTCTACTGAAAGTCGGACTTCTAGTACTATGTTGAATAAGAGTGATGAGAGTGGCCATCCTTGTCTTGGTCCTGATTTTAGAGGACTAGCTTTCAGTTTTTCATCATTGAAAATTTTATTAGTTGTGGATTTGTTGTATATGGCCTTTTTAGGTTGCATTATGTTTCTTCTATACCCACTTTATTGAAATTTTTTTTTTATCATAAATGGGCATTGAACCTTGTCATATGCTTTTTTTGCATCTATTGAAATGATCATATGATCATTCGTCCTTGATTTTGTTAATGTGGTATATCATGTGAATTGATTTGTAGACACAACCCTCCTTGCATCCCATGGTGTGTGGGATCTTAGTTCCCTGATTAGGGTTCAGGCCTGTGCCCCTTCAGTTGGAAATGCGGAGTCTTTTTTTTTTTATGGTTTTTTTTTTTTATTTTTTTATTTTTTTTAATTTTTTTTTTTCCATTTATTTTTATTAGTTGGAGGCTAATTACTTTACATCATTACAGTAGTTTTTGTCATACATTGAAATGAATTAGCCATGGATTTACATGTATTCCCCATCCCAGTCCCCCCTCCCACCTCCCTCTCCACCCGATCCCTCTGGGTCTTCCCAGTGCACCAGGCCCGAGCACTTGTCTCGTGTACCCAACCTGGGCTGGTGATCTGTTTCACCCTAGGTAATATACATGTTTCAATGCTGTTCTCTTGAAACATCCCACCCTCGCCTTCTCCCAGAGTCCACAAGTCTGTTCTATACATCTGAGTCTCTTTTTCTGTTTTGCATATAGGGTTATCATTACCATCTTTCTAAAGTCCATATATATGTGTTAGTATACTGTAATGGTCTTTATCTTTCTGGCTTACTTCGCTCTGTATAATGGGCTCCAGTTTCATCCATCTCATTAGAACTGATTCAAATGAATTCTTTTTAATGGCTGAGTAATATTCCATGGTGTATATGTACCACAGCTTCCTCATCCATTCGTCTGCTGATGGGCATCTGGGTTGCTTCCATGTCCTGGCTATTATAAACAGTGCTGCGATGAACATTGGGGTGCACGTGTCTCTTTCAGATCTGGTTTCCTCGGTGTGTATGCCCAGAAGTGGGATTGCTGGGTCATATGGCAGTTCTATTTCCAGCTTTTTAAGAAATCTCCACACTGTTTTCCATAGTGGCTGTACTAATTTGCATTCCCACCAACAGTGTAAGAGGGTTCCCTTTTCTCCATACCCTCTCCAGCATTTATTGCTTGTAGACTTTTGGATAGCAGCCATCCTGACTGGCGTATAATGGTACCTCATTGTGGTTTTGATTTGCAAGAAATGCGGAGTCTTAATCACTGGATCACCAAAGAAGTCCTCCTTTATTAGAGTTTTAAACTCTTTTGTAAAGTATTCCTCTGTTCATTCACTTTTTCCCCTCTGTTCACTTTTATTCCTGAGTTCATTGAACTGCCTTTCCGTTTTGCTTTTTTTTTTTGTAGCTCTTTGACTTTCCTCATGAAGGCTGTTTTGAATTCTCCTATCAGTTAGCTCACAATGTTCTGTAACTTTAAGTTAGGTTACTGGAGAAGTGTCATTGTCCTTTTGTGATAAAGTGCTACTATGGTTCTTCTTGATCTTTGATGAAATTTTTCCTCTGCGGGCACATTTAAGTAGCAAGTAACCTCTCTGCTTGATTCTGATAACACAGTAGGTTACAAGGTAGAGGCCTTTCCTTTGTTTTCCAGCAGATGGCGCCACAGCACACGTTTTGGGTTTCTCTTCCCTCAGCTGCTTCTGTTGATGTTTGAAAGTCAGCCCTTGATGCCCTGCACCGTCTCTCTCTGCCACGCGGCCTTCGTCATCACTTCTTGTCCCTGCAGGGCCACGGATGCCTTTCTTCTGCTGGGTTGCCGGCATAGCCGCCTGGTTCACCTCCTGTTCAGGATCCCTTGAGTGGCAGCTTCCACTGCTGTTGTGGGGAAGCGGGGAGTAGGGAGGAGGAGCCATGTCCGGTGCTCTAAGATTCGTGGCTCTGCGACTCTGGCGGGGGCCGGGGGGTGGTGGGGCGACTGGAGTCTTGTGCACTGCCTCCCCTGCTGCTGTCAGCCTCTCTCGGCCGGAGGTCTGGGCACTGCGGGCACCATCTCCATTGTTCCTGTGGTTCTGCCGCCTCCGTGTGTTCCCGTTGGCCACCTTCAGCTGTGCATTTGTGCGGGAAATTCTCCAGTGTCTCGGTGTATTGGACACAGGCACCTCTGTGGGCTTGTGAATGTTTTACTGGTGGTATGATGAATGGGAGAGACAAAGGTAGCTTTTCACTCTACCGTGTTACCGACTCTCAGAATGCTTCTTTTAAACAAAAATTGGGTTATGTGGCTCTCCTCCTTGAAACTCCTTACACTTGACTCAAGTCTAGATTCTTAAGCTGTTCCCTTATGGCCTGGCCCTGTCATCTCATTCTCAATCCTCACCGGCACCTTTGCGTTCCTTGAGTTCACCTAGTTTCTTCCTGTGTCATCTTCCATGTTTCTCTGATCAGAAACGTAAGCTCTTTTACCCCTCCTTCCTGACACCTTCCGTGCATGTATGTCACATGCATACGGGTCACATGCACATGCGTGGTAAACTTGTCTCATCTTTCAGCTCTTTGCTTAAATGTCACTCTCATAGAGCCCTCCTCTGATCCTCAAAAAACAGAAAAAAAAAAAAACTCCACTTGCCAGTCTCTCTGATGGCTCTTTGATCTTTTCCTTTATAGCAGGCACTTGTTACAATTTATGAGCATAGATTTGTTTATGTGCTTACTAAGTTCTTTCTCCCTTATTAGACCATGATCGCCGCAGCAGTGCAGTACTCATCATGTCTGTCTGTTTCACATCCGTGTTCAATGCCTAGCATGGAGTGTGCCCTGTAGAGGCTAATTTCATGGCTTCTCCTTGTCATGAGCTATTTATTCAACACATATTCAGAAAACAGCTTTGTGTCGGGGTGGTGAGATGATGTTCTTTAATATTTTTATGTTTTGGTATGAAACATTTTTCCGAATGGTTTCTCCTGTGTACAGGCAGAGTGCTCAGAGCCCACGTTGTTTCTGTGTTTTTGAGTAGGTTGGATCCCAGAAACTGTGGAAGAATGGAAGCTTCTCCTACATCTGGTGCAGAACACAAGCACCAAGCCAGCCCCACAGCAGTCACCAGATGGAAACTTCAGCGACGGGCCTTCCCCTATCACTGTGGAGACTGTGGCCCTCCTCTTAGCTAAGGCCGTGGGCCCAGACCGGGCCTGGTCACTGCTCCAGGAATGTGGTTTGACCCTGGAGCTGTCAGAGAGGTTTACTAGAACCTGCGATATCCTGAGAATTGCCGAGAAAAGGCAGAGGTAATGTCTGTCTGTCCTGCCCTCGTCCTGCCCTGTCCACAAGCACTTGGGGAGTGTAGAATCCCACAGATTTTCAGAGGGGGCGGGACTGTATAGATCACATAGTCCCAACCCCTCACTCACAGAGGGAACAGAGACTCCTCTGTTGATTTAGGTGATTAAGGGAAGAGGCTAAAGTAATACTTTGTTCATAGTCATGACCAAGATACTTGTAGGTTGATGTGAATACCCAAATATGATGTATACTCAATTCTTTAAGAATGTTATTTGTACCATATTCCTAATACCAGCAATGCAGGAGACCAGGGTTTGATCCCTGGGTCAGGAAAATCCCCTGGAGAAGGGAATGGCAATCCACTCCAGTATTCTTGCCTGGAGAATCCCATGGGCGGAGGAGCCTGGCAGGCTATAGTCCATGGGGTTGCAAAGAGTCGGACACAACTGAGCGACTCACACATACACACACACACCCCTGATCAGCTCAGTCAGTTAAAAAAAATTTTTTTTTTTAAATTTTAAAAAATTGTGGTAAAATACAGATAACATGAAATTTACTGTCAGCCATTTTTGAGTAGTTGGTTCAGTAATGTTAAGTATGTTCGTGTCATTGTGAAATTAGTTTCCAAAACCTTTTCATCTTACAAAACTGAAACTCCGTCCCCACGATTCCCTTCTCCTCCCTCTGCCCCCACCCTGGCAAGCACTGTTCTTCTTTCTATCTGGGACCATAGTGTGTGTCTTTTTGTGGCTGGCTTATTTCACTTAGTATAATGTCCTTAACCATCTTGTAGCATTTGTCAGAGTTTCCCTTTTTTCTGATACTGAATAATATTTCGTTGTATGTATATAACTACGTTTTGTTTATCTGCTCATCTCTTGATAGACACTTGGGTTGCTTCCGCCTCTTGCTATTGTGAGTAATGCTGCTGTGAACATGAGGATACAAATCTCTCTTTGAGACCCTGCTTTCAGTTCTTTTGGGTGTATACCCAGGTGTGAAATTGCTGGATCAGATGGTACTTCTGTTTTTAAATTTTTAAGACACTCCTATACTAATTTCCATGGATCCTGCACCATTCTGCATTTCCACCAGTGGTGCTCAAGGGTTCCTGTTACTCTGCATCCCTACCAACACTAGTTATTATTTTTTGATAGTTAGCTATCCTAATGGGCATGAGGTGATATCTCATTATGGTTTTTATTTGCATCTTCCTAGTGATTAGTGGTGTTGAACACCTTTTCATATGCTTGTTGGCCATTTGAATGTCATCTTTGGAAAAATACCTGTTAAAGTTTTTTGCCCATTTTTAAATTGCATTGTTTTTTGTCATATGAATTCTTTACATATTCTGGATATTGACCTATGAGATACATGATTTGCAAATATTTTCTCTTACTATATAGCACAAGGTGCCATATTCATAGGTTGCCTTTTCACTCTGTTAGTTTTGTCTTTTGATTCACAGAATCAGTCAGCGTTTTGAATTCTTTACTTCTGTGAAGAATGAACAATGACAACTAAATTTGCTTGTTTCTTTTCTTTGGGATTTCAGAGCCTTGATACAAAGCATGCTCGAAAAATGTGATCGGTTTCTCTGGTCTCAGCAGGCCTAGCTGAAGAAGACGCAGCAGGGTGTCACGACATGTTGAGAATGACTGAATTGTGCTCCTGAGCCTCCTGAATGCATTTGTTCTTGAAGGAAAGGCCCCACCGGAGGTCCCAGCACCTTTTAGGGAGCACCTTCATACCTCTGCATTTGTGGCTCTGTCTGTGACCTCAGTGTTTTTCAACCAAAGTTGAATTTTGAAAGGAATCAGTCCTTGTTTGCTAAAATGAAATGCTTTGGAAGGAAGCAGAATGTGAATATTCCCAGCTGTGCAGCCCTTACGCTGGACAACAGTATTATTGGTTCCTTGTTGGTGGACTGGAGGCATTCTTTGCCTATTGTGACTGCCATGCAGGGAGCAAAAGTTTCTCAACCTGTTCACGTGAAGACATAGCAATGTAGTTGATAGAAATTGAATTCCTTTCTTATCTTCTCTGGGATACTTGAGAAATTACCAAAGTAAGACCTGGTAGAATGGAGTTAACACATAAACTAAGTGAACCACTGAAGTTTCAAATTAAATGTATAAATGAAATGGCCCCGTATTTAAATTGAGCTAATTTAGAATATGTTTTTTTCTAGTGCTTGACATTTTCTAATCCCAACATATATAAAACTAATTCATTACTGGAGATGTTTTACTCCAGTCTTTCCTAAATAAAGTAGCCCAAAGGAATTGTGCACTTTTAAAGTTTTTTTTTAAAAGCCATAATAAAGGCAGGCTGAGTATTGATAAAGACTGCAGCAAGTACTTGTATTATTTAAGCCAAGTACTAGATTACCATTTTCAGGCTTCTGTATACTTACACAGCATGTTTTATTAATAATAAATGTAAAATTTGATTTAAAATGTTATTTGACTAGAATGTAGACATGAGGCCCATTGTGTGTAATTTGCAGGAAGGTGTGGTATAAACTCAGCGTGGAATAAGCAAAATGTTGGATACATTGAATGAATGATTCACTTCTTTTTTTTTTTTTCATTTGTAACACAGCCAGAGAACTAGAGACACAAGTTTCTGTCTCTAACAGTTCAGACAGTTCATTCCTTCCTGTTAGGAAATCCTAACAGTTTTGGTCACCAGTGTGTGGCAACGTGTGTGTGTCGTGTGTTTCCCCACACCAAGCAATTCTCCAGTATCAGCTGAGTGTTCTTTCCACTCATCTGAAAGTTCAGTCCGGAGATGGCATTGAATTCTACAGGTTAAGGCTCATTCCCACAAAACTGCCAGCACTTAAGACGCCAGTCACAAGTCCAGGTTGTTAACTGTACAGGCACTCCTCTTTTTATTGCAGTTTGTCTTGTGCTTCACAGATACTGTTCTGTAATTTTTTTGAACAAATTGGAGATTTGTGGCAACCCTGCACTGAGTAAGTCTATCAGTACAGTTTTCCAACAGCATTTCCTCACTTTGTGTCTCTGTCACATTTTTGTGATTCTTGCAAAATACAGAGTTTTTCACTATTATTTGTCATGGTGATCTGTGTCAGTGATCTTTATTGTTACTGCTGTAAATGTTCTGTGGCATCACTGCACCCACGGAAGGCAGTGAACTTGATCGAGAAATGTGTGTTCTGACTGTTTCAACTGATTATTCCCCATCTCTTTCCCTTTCTTCAGGCCTCCCCATTCCCTGACACACAGCGATAGGCCAATTAATAACCTTATAACAGTCTCTTAAGTGTTCCAGTGAAAGGAAGAACTAGTTATACATCTCTCATTTAAATCAGAAGGTAGAAATGATTAAACTAAGTGAGGAAGGCATGTTGAAAGCTGGAGTAGGCTGAAAGCTAGGCCTGTTGCATCAAACAGCCAAATTGTGAGTGTAAAGGAAAAGTATGTGATAGAAATTAAAAATGCTACTCTGATGAATACAAGAATGAGAAAAAAGTGAAACAGCCTTGTTGCTGATATGGAGAACGTTTTAGTAGTCTAGACATAAGCTCAAGCCAACCAGAGCATTACCGTTAGCCCGAGTGTAATCCAGAGCAAGGCTGAAAGAGATGAGGAAGCTGCAGAAGAAATATTTGAAGCTAGCAGAAGTTGATCCATGAAGGTTAAGGAAAGAAGTTGTCTTCATAACTTTTGTGTAAGGTGAAGCAGTTAAATGTTGATATAGAAGCTGCAGCAAGTTATCCAGAAGGTCAAAGATCATTAATGAAGGTGGCTACACTAAATAACAGATTTTCAGTGTTGATGGAGCAGCTTTATATTGGAAAAGAATGCCGTCTAGTACTTTTCATCTAGCTAGATAGGCAAAGTCAATGCCTGGTTCTGAAGTTTCAAAGGACTGTTAGGGGCTAATGCAGATAGTGTCTGAGTTGAAGCCAGTGCTTATTTACCATGGTGAACATTCTGGGACCTTAAGAGTTAGGCTAAGTCTACTCTGCCTGTGCTCTGTAAGTGGAACAACAAAACCTAGATGAGTGCACATGTATTTACAACATGGTTTAATGAATATTTTAAGCTCACTGTTGAGACCTACTGCTGAGAAAAAAAAATTCTTTTCAAGGTGTTACTGCTCACTGACAATGTACTGTATTGCCCAAGATAGAGATATACAACAAGATTAACATTGTTTTTATGCCTGCTAACATTCATTCTGCAGTCCATGGATGAAGAAATAATTTCAGCTTTTAAATATTATTTCTTAAGAAATGCATTTTGTAAGGTTATAGCTGCCATATATTATGATTCCTTTGATGGATTTGGGCAAAGTAAATTGAAAACCTTTGGAAAGAATTCACCATTCTAGATGCCATTAAGAACATTCATGATTCATGGGAAGAGGTCAAAATATTAACATCGTTAGGGATTTGGAAGAAGTTGGTTCCAACCCTCATAGGTGACTTTGAGGGGCTCAAGACTTCAGTGGAGGAAGTAATTGCACATGTGCAAAGAGCAATAAAACTAGAATTAAAGGTGGAGCCTGAAGATATGATTGAATTACCATGATCACATGATAAAACTTAATGGATGAAGAGAGCATCTTTTGGATCAGCAAAGAAAGTGATTTCTTGAGATGGAGTCTACTCCTGGTGAAGATGCTGGGAAGATTATTGAAATGACAACAAAAGACTTAAGATCTTACATAAACTTTGTTGACAAAGCACTGGCATGGTTGAGAGAAAATTGACTAATTTTGAAAGAACTCTTACTGTGGGTAAAATACTGTAAAGTATTGCGTGCTACAGAGAAATCTTGTGAAAGGAAGAGAAGGGAGAGTCAATGACGTGGCAAACTCCAGTGTTGTCTTATTTTAAGGAATCACCACAGTGACCCCAACTTTAGGAAACACCACCTTGATCAGTGAGCTGCCATCAACATGGAGGCAAGACCCTCTCCCAGGAAAAAAATTACAACTTGCTGAAGGCTCAGATAGAAAAGTTAGCATTTTTTTAGCAATAAAATATTTTTAAGGCTTATACATTGATTTTTAAGACAATGCTATTACACGCTTAATAGACTATGGTAGAATATAAACATAACTTTTATATGCACTGAAAAACTAAAAATTCATGTGACTCGCTTTATTGCTGTGGTCTGGGGACTGAACCCACTGTATTGCACATGTGTGCCTGTGTTTCTTACCAGTTGGCTATAAACCAGAGATTCCCACGTTCCACTCCTTGGGTTCGATTAATCTGTTAAAGTGGCTTGCAGAACTTGGAGATACATTTTACTTACTTAGATTTATCAGTTTATTATAAAAGCCTATAACTCAGGAACAGCTGGGTGGAGGGGATGGTATGGGGAAGGGGCAAGGAATTTCCGTGCCCTTTCCCAGTACCACTTCAGATGGATTGCTACATGTTCACCAACAGAAGCTCTAAATAAAGCAGCGGCAGTCTTGAGAGGGGATACGAGCTGGAGGTTGAGTTCAGTGGCCAATGGCCAGTGTCAGGCCCAAAAGTTCCAGCCCTCTAATCACGTGGTTTGTTGCACTGGCAGCCAGCCCCCATCCTTTGGTGTGGTCAAAAGTCACCTCATTAACATCAAAAAGACACCTGTCACTGGAAATTCCAAGGGTTTTAGGAACTCTGAAGGACTGATGCTGAAGCTGAAGCTCCAATACTTTGGCCACTGATTCGAAGAGCTGACTCATTTAAAAAGACCCTGATGCTGGGAGGGGTTGGGAGCCGGAGGAGAAGGGGTGAGATGGCTGGATGTCATCACCGACTTGATGGACATGAGTTTAATTTGGTGATGGACAGGGCGGCCTGGCGTGCTGCGATTCATGGGGTCGCAGAGAGTCCGACATGACTGAGCGACTGAACTGAACTGAACTGTGCCCAGGAAAGGGGATGAAGATCAAATATGATTTCTTATCAGTTCAGTTCAGTTGCTCAGTGGTGTCTGACTGTTTGTGACCCCGTGGACTGCAGCATGCCAGGCCTCCCTGTTCATTACCAACTGAATGGGATTTTTGCTTGTTTTCCTTGGAAAATAAATTCAGGTGAAATTTTTTTTCCCTTTAATGCTAGAAAATTCTTTGTACCCTTTTGATAAATAAGGGTAGTTGTGCCCTAGAAAGATGGGTCATAAAAGATTGCACAGTTGTGCCAGTTCAGTTTCCTCCTCCTGGGATTTCCTTTAGACCATCTTTTGCATGGTCATTGTGTAATGACAAAATCTGACAGTGACAGGAGGGCCTCCACCCTTTACGTTAGTACAGACTCACAGGTCCAGTAACCCAGTACAGCCACGATCAGTTCAGCTGGCAAGAATCCTGTTCAGTTAGACATTTGTATTTGAACAGCCTACTTGGATATTAGGCAGTGTTTGCAAGGACAACTTGTCATCTTTCACTTGCCCTGTGCTTGCCTCACTTTTCCTCCTGCCCCCAGGCCTGCCTGATGTTGAACAGGACTTCAGGGTGGCATAATGGCTGCTAGCCTGGGTTTGTCGTGAGTTGTTTTATTTGAGGCAAAATGAGGACTATAATCTGGGAGATGGTATTTCAGATAGCTCTAAGAAACTTCCAAAGAGGCAGGGGTGAGGAGTGTTAGAAATGACTTCAGTGAAGGAGGGTGCTTGCAGCCAAGCACACATTTTGGCAGAACTTTGCTACTGATCAGGAGGAACAAATGTCACCATTAATGATTTTAGTGCTCTTTCAGAGGAGAGGCTAGAATTGAGCTCATAAAGTCTTCTGAAAGTAGCTATCTGAAGACTTGTTCAGTCAGCTTTTCCCAGATCACTGGAGTGTTTCATTCTTGATCTCCACCCTGAATTCCTTTCCGGGCATGTTGAAGGTCAGCAAGCAGTTCATGATTTAATGCTTGCAGAAGCAATTGACAAGTGCCAGTTTGTAGTGGGCAGGTTCTGAGGCAGACTGGCTTTGAATGTCTGCTCTTTATCTGAATGACCTCAGGTAAGTTGCTTTGTTTCTGCAGGTTTCAGTTTTCTCATCTGTGAAATGGGGTTAATAGTAGCCCTGCCTTAGGTAGTAGAGGATTAAATGAGATAATAAGCGTGAAGCAAAACTACCTACAAAGTGCAGGACATAGTGCCTGTGTCTGGGTAATAAATACTTGCTCTTATTTGAAATATTTGGAATATCATTTTACCCAGTAATGATCAGTTCAGTTCAGTCGCTCAGTCGTGTCCGACTCCTTGCGACCCCATGAGCTGCAGCACGCCAGGCCTCCCTGTCCAACACCAACTCTCGGAGTCCACCGAAACCCATGTCCGTTGAGTCGGTGATGCCATCCAACCATCTCATCCTCTGTCATCCCCTTCTCCTGCCCTCAATCTTTCCCAGCATCAGGGTCTTTTCCAATGAGTCAGCTCTTCACATCAGGTGGCCAAAGTATTGGAGTTTCAGCTTCAACATCAGACCTTCCAATGAACACCCAGGACTGATCTCCTTTAGGATGGACTGGTTGGATCTCCTTGCAGTCCTTGGGACTCTCAAGAGTCTTCTCCAACACCACAGTTCAAAAGCATCAATTCTTTGGCATTCAGCTTTCTTTATAGTCCAACTCACATCCATACGTGACTACTGGAAAAACCATAGCCTTGACTAGACAGACCTTTGTTGGCAAAGTAATGTCTCTGTTTTTTAATATGCTGTCTAGATTGGGTCATAACTTTCCTCCCAAGGAGTAAGCGTCTTTTAATTTCATGGCTGCAGTCACCATCTGTAGTGATTTTGGAGCCCAGAAAAATAAAGTCTCTCACTGTTTCCCCATCTATTTGCCACAAAGTGATGAGGCCAGATGCCATGATCTTAGTTTTCTAAATGTTGAGCTTTAAGCCAACTTTTTCACTCTCCTCTTTCACTTTCATCAAGAGGCTCTTTAGTTCTTTTTCACTTTCTGCCAATAAGGGTGGTGTCATCTGTATATCTGAGGTTATTGATATTTCTCCCGGCAATCTTGATTCCAGCTTGTGCTTCATTCAGCCCAGTGTTTCTCATGATGTACTCTGCATAGAAGTTAAATAAGCAGGCTGAAAATATACAGCCGCCTTGATGTACTCCTTTTCCTGTTTGGAACCAGTCTGTTGTTCCATGTCCAGTTCTAACTGTTGCTTCCTGACCTGCCTACAGGTTTCTCAAGAAGCAGGTCAGGTGGTCTGGTATTCCCATCTCTTTCAGAATTTTCCACAGTTTATTGTGATCCACACAGTCAAAGGCTTTGGCATAGTCAATCAGACCTATGTAATTGATTTTCATGAGTGGACGAGAGCAGGAAGCCCAAAATTGAAATAATTTCCTTGTCTGTATTTGTCACTGCCCTGATCAAGGCTCAAAATCTTATCTTGTCTCTTCCCCCTTCCTCAACCCTCACTTTCAGTTACTAGGTAAGTCCCCTCAATTCAACATTGGTGATTGTTTCCAATAGTTATTTATTTTTATATTCTCTATTGCCACCAGCCCACATTGTCAGTACTTCTTTCTGAGACAATTACATCAGTCTTTAGGGAACTTTCTTCACTTCTGTTAAAAAACAAAATTCAACAGTGAATTTAAAGGTCTAATTGCTTTATTCAATTACTCATGAATCAGGCAGCATCCCATCTAATAACTAGAAGAGTAGGTATACGAAGGGGAGGGCAGTTTTAGAAGGGTGAGACAAAGGAGTTATTAGCGAAAGAAAGAATTATTTGTAGGTCAGGATATATTTTTGTGGAAAAGGGACCATTAAGACTGTTATATCATGCATATTACCTCTTGGGGGTGGAGGTGGTGAGATGGGATGAATGGAGAAAGCCCATGGGCAGATTACTTCTGACCAGAAAATTCCACTGGTTAAGATTACATTTCTGGGGAGGGTTGAAACTGCAACTTGTACTAAAGTCTCGGTTCCATGGCCTTTAGCACGAGTGGCACCATTTTGGTCCTGTGGTTTTCTCTAACGCTTCTAAACCCCGCCTCCCCCCCTGCCCCACACCACGCAGTCTCAGCACACAGTCTCAGTTCCACAATGGAACCCACTTTCAGTATCACTCAGGTGATTCACAAACTTGCCATGCATTAGAATCATCATGGGTCTCATTACAAGTACAAATGTGGGAATCCTGCCCCAGACCTGAACGTGTAGACCTGAGGACTAGTTTAACCTCCTTCAACTTGTCACCTATCCCCACATTGTTCAGGTTATCCTAGTTGGTAGATAAACCTCAGCCCCTGAGAGTGAATGTTTCCTTGGGTCTCATGGGAAGTTCATTGGAGACCCTCTGTCAAAATCCTTATCCTCTGAGACATAACCTTCAACCCCTTCCCAATTGGAAACTTTCGTAGCTCCCCTCTGCTTTCCAATTAAAGCCCAAATCCTTGTGCTTGGTATTTAAAACTGATGAAAAAAATTATTTTAAGGCGGGACAAGAAAAAAATTGACATAAAAATTTCTCTGCCTTTTGAACTACTATCCTTTTCCCTTTCATGTACACTGTGTATCCGTATTACATTAACTAGATTCCCTTAAAAGACACAGGAATGCCTGCTTGCCAAAAAGAAGGAAAAAAAAAAAAACAATTTCCCCCTGGGATCATCAAGGTAACTCCTTAGGAGTTAAGATTTCCTTCCTTGACCCGGTAAGGAGTCACAGTGACCATTGCTCACCTTGTTGGACTATGTCAATGTCAGTGTGACACTTTGATGTATAACTCTTTGTCTCAAAAACATATAACTACTTTGACCTCTAATAGGTGGAACAGTCAGGGCTTTTTTTTTTTTTTTAAATAATTTGTTTATTTTTGGCCACATCCCAAAGCTTGCTGGACCTTAGTTCCCTGATCAGGGATCGAACCTGCACCCTCAGTGGTAAAAGGGCAGAGTCCTAACCACTGGACCACCAGGGACCACCAGTTTCAGAACTTTCTGAAAGACTGTCTCCTGAGTTGTAATCTTCATGTTGGCTCAAATAAAATTCTCTTTCTTTTTAAAAAAATTTTGTTTAATGTGGACCATTAAAAAAAAACAACACTTTATTGAATTTCTTACAGTATTGCTTCTGTTTTATGTTTTGTTTTTTTGACTGCAAGGCATGTGGAATCTTAGCTCCCTGACCAGGGATTGAACCCATACTCCTGCATTAGAACGTGAAATCTTAACCACTGGTCCACCAGGGGAGTTCCCCCCTCTCTTCTTAGATTGAGTGTTGATTAAAAGTTGTTGACAAGGCCCTCCATGACTTGTTCCCAGATTCTTGTTCTCAGTTTCAGAGCCCAGGTTTGTCTCTCATCCTGGGCGCTGTTCATGGACATGCTGTGCACTTGCCCGCTGGTCGTGCCCCCTGCTCAACCCTGACCTGCCCTTTGCCCCAGGGCCCATCTGCTGAAATTCCACCAGAGTTCTGTCCCTTCCAGTTCCACATGGCAAGTTTTTTTTTTTTTAATTGTAAAATTCAGATAATAATAAAATTTACCACCTTAACTGTTTTGTGGCTCAACAAGGGACTGAAGTGGCCCCTTTTGCCGGGATCAGTAACTTTAGGGTAAAATCTAGAGCAAACTCCAGTTTTTCTCATCCCTTCACTTAAAAGAAATCTGGGTACTATGAAAACTTCCTGAGGAACAGTACAGAATTACAACACAACGCTGTTGTGCAGAGATGACTAGCCTGGAGTTTCCAGTCAACCTTGGTCTAGTGGATCAAACACAAACCGCAAGAGAGGCTGGAAATTCCTTCTTGCTATTTCTTCCCAGAAGACACAGAAAAATACTGACACTGCTGTGTCCTGAATACAGAGAATATTTTCCTGGACTGGGGTTTTCCCATCTTGCCCAGGTAATAATATATTATTCCAGATGGACTACTCTGAATCCATCTGAATATTCAAGATGACATATACTAGTGATCTAGGCATTATTTTATCTGATACTAATAGGAAAGGCCTGGGTTTCATGGCTTTACATCAGTGTTTTGAATTCCTCGACTTTTCCTAGTTAAACTGCCCATCTTTGCGGCATGACGCTGTGCACCCATGCAGAGCCCCATGCCTGGCACAGCCCTGGGCTTGGTTTAATGCCCTGTTTTCACCATCTTGGAATTTTTAAGAATTTCTGAACATGTTTATTTGGGACTGGTACCACACATTGTGTAACTGGTCCTGCCTGCTGTGGTAGATCTGAGGTACAGCTTGAGATTTTGCATTTCTGGTTGAATCCCGGGTGATGACGGTTTTACAGCTCTTTCTGTTCTCAGTTTATTTAGGCTTAAATAAACTTGCTCTGGAAAAAGAACTTTCTGTGAGGGGTGCTTAGGGACGTGACTCCAAATGGATCAAACACAAGCTCAGGCTGTCTGGTTCCCCTCTTCCAGTGATACCGGGTGATGATTGGAATGGCTTTTATTATTGTTCTAGTTGAGATGTCATTAGCATATAGCATGACATTAGTTTCAGATATACAGCACAATGACTTGATATTTGTATATATTGTGAAATGATCGTCAAGATAAGTCTAGTTACCACCCATCACCATACACAATGACAGTTTTTGTGTGTGCGATGACAACTTTGATGTACTTACATGTGGAATCTAAAAAATAAACCTGAGTATAACAAAAAAAAAGAGACTCATAGTTAAAGAGAACAAATTAGTGATTTCCAGTAGGGAGACAGAAGGGAGGAAAGGGCATGATAAGGGCAGAGGACTGAGAGGCGCAAACTACTCTGTATGGAATAAGCTATAAGGATGCATAGGAAATATAGCCAGTATTTTATAATGACTATGAATGCTGTATAAATTTTAAAAATTGTGAATCGCTGTGTTGGCCATCTGAAACTTATGAAATATTGTACATCAACTATACCTCAATTTAAAAATGTAAAAAGAAAATATCCATGCACCCCTGTGTTAACTGCAGCATACTTACAACAGCCAAGATATGGAAACCATATAAAGCACTGATGGACTTAAACCATCTAAAGCACTTAAAGTCCATCAAGGAGTGAATGGATAAAGATGATGTGGTATAATGGAAATACATTTTGTAACGTATTACCCTGAAAAAATTCACTTTTTACTAGTTAAAAAAATTAATTCTTTCATTCATTCATGTGTTCAATAAGCATTGAAGTCCTATTACATGCCAGATACCTTGCTTAGTGCTAGATATTTAAAGTTAAATGAGACAGAAATTGTTACAATCTAAGGTTGAAGACAGACCAAGAAAACCAGCAAAACAATGCCCCACCCCCCAGGAACCAAATAACAGAAAAAGTAAACAGAAAAAAATTTCAGAAAAAGTTAAAAAAAAAAGAAATGAATAAAATCATCTCACATATTGATAATTGTTAGGAAAGAAGTAATAGCCATGGTAGGCCACCCAGAGTAGTCGGAGAAGGCCATCCTGAAGAGGAATTTCAAGTGAGAGGTGCAGGAAAGATGGAAGCAGCCTTGAGAAGGATGGGTGGGAAGCATGTTCTGGGCAAAGGCAATACCACATACCTATAAATTAGAGTTTGACTCATTGGTGGGACTGAGGGAAGACCAATGTGGCTGGAGAGCAGACAGCTGGGAGGATATGGCGTGAGATTATGCCAGAACATGACCAGGGACCTGATCTGCTGAAGAGTTTTAAGTAGAAGGGACACATGATCAGATTATGGTTTACAGAGATCAGCCTGTGCTAGAGAGACAGGCCTCTTTTGCCTGTGACAGTCCCAGTTTATTTCTGTCATCCTTGCATAATTATTACTAATGCCCCTTTTTGTTCTGGAAAGTGACTTGGTTTAGATGGTAAGTCATATACAACTTAAGCAGAAGGGGAAATCATGAAGACGGGGAGAGCAGTCAGACAGTGGCCGCAGGAACCCAGGTGAGAAATGGTATTTGTTGGAGGTGCACGTGAGAGCATGTTGATGGATTAGAGACGAAATTTGGAAATAGAATCACAGGACTTGCTAGTGGATTGGGTGTGGGGTAAAGGCAAGGGCAGCATCAAGCGTATATCTCAATTTCTGGGCTGAGTAACAGAAGGAACAGTGATGTCATCTGCTGAAATGGAGAGGCCTGCAGGTGAAAAGTTCTGGAGGCAAATGAGAGTTTCCTTTGGGCCACAGTGAGTGTGAGATCTCTGGAGGCCATCCAAGCAGAGGTGTCTAGAGGTCAGTCAGATATTCAAGCACGGAGCAGGGAAACCCAGGTTTCTGAACAGGGGAGATGTAATTTTCAGAACCATCAGTGTATAGGTGCTATTTCCTGCACTTGGAGAAAATTTAGAGCGTTAAAAGGTGAGAGTCCTGGGCTGGGAAGGGGTGGGAGGTGGGAGGGAGGTTGGAGAGGGAGGGGACACATGTGTGCCTACGGCTGACTCATGCTGATGTGTGGCGGAGGCCAACACAGTATTGTGAAGCAATTTTCCTTCAGTTAAATAAGTTTAGGGAAAAAAAAGAGAGCAAAAAAAACCTTAAAGATTAGGTGAGAACCAGAACCAAGTCTGAGGGACCCTTAGAGTTTAGGGAGATGAAAAGACCCAGCTACGGAGACAAAGGAAAATTAAAGGGAAACAAAAGGAGGATATGGTATTATGAAGCCAAGAGAGAACCTTCCAGAAAGGAGGAAGAGGACAACTGTGCTGAGCGTGTCTCCGAGCCTTCCTGATATGAGACAGGAGCTTGTCAATTGTCTTGGCACCGTGGAGGTCAGTGGTGACCAGAGCTGTTTTGCTGAGTGGTGGGGACAGAGGTCAGGCTGGTGTGGGTTCCAGTGTGAGTCAGAAGTGAGGAAGCAGAACGTGCAGGTGGACAGACTCTCAAGTCTGACGATAAAGAGGAAGAGGAAAAGGTGAAAGAGTGAAGAGTGACATGGATTGAAGGCTGGGTTTTCAATGTGGGAATTTATCAAGGAAGCAGGCACAGAGGGTCTGGACTCTGAGGTGTGGCGTGTATCATGAGGAACAAGCACACTTTCCTCACTGAGGTGAATGTCCCCAGGTGTCCTGTGCAAGACAAGTGCGCCTCAGGAGCTGGGTGGAAGGGAACCACTAACCAGAAAGTGTCTTCTCCTGCAACGTCCCTCCAGCACCCCAAACTGCAGAGGTGAGCACCGTGGCCAGCCGGCAGCGGGCTTGTGTTCGTAGGGTCCAGCTCCAGAATCACAAGCCAGGCAAAGAAGGGTAGGTGTGGAGCTCAGAGTAAATAAACACACACTTCTACTCTGAACATGGGATTGAGGAGCACTCGCAAGGGGAGAAGATTAATGAGAAAATGATCTCTAGAGAGGAAAGACATGTTGAATTTCCCTGTCAAGGAGGAAGAAGTGTGGATATAAGGTAGTCACAAGAGAGCTTTCTCATACAAGTCCCATCAGAAGGCCTTGTCAGCCATTTCTCCAAGGAAGACATACAGATGGCACAAAAACACATGAAAAGATGCTCAACATCACTCATTATCAGAGAAATGCAAATCAAAACCACAATGAGGTACCATTACATGCCAGTCAGGGTGGCTGCTATCCAAAAGTCTACAAGCAATAAATGCTGGAGAGGGTGTGGAGAAAAGGGAACCCTCTTACGCTGTTGGTGGGAATGCAAATTAGTACAGCCACTATGGAAAACAGTGTGGAGATTTCTTAAAAAGCTGGAAACAGAACTGCCATATGATCCAGCAATCCCACTTCTGGGCATACACACCGAGGAAACCAGATCTGAAAGAGACACGTGCACCCCAATGTTCATCGCAGCACTGTTTATAATAGCCAGGACATGGAAGCAACCTAGATGCCCATCAGCAGATGAATGGATGAGGAAGCTGTGGCACATATACACCATGGAATATTACTCAGCCATTAACAAGAATTCATTTGAATCAGTCCTAATGAGATGGATGAAACTGGAGCCCATTATACAGAGCGAAGTAAGCCAGAAAGATAAAGACCATTACAGTATACTAACACATATATATGGAATTTAGAAAGATGGTAACAATAACCCTATATGCAAAACAGAAAAAGAGACACAGATGTATAGAACAGACTTGTGGACTCTGGGAGGAGGCGAGGGTGGGATGTTTCAAGAGAACAGCATCGAAACATGTATATTATCTAGGGTGAAACAGATAACCAGCCCAGGTTGGGTGCATGAGACAAGTGCTCAGGCCTGGTACACTGGGAAGACCCAGAGGGATCAGGTGGAGAGGGAGGTGGGAAGGGGGACCGGGATGGGGAATACATGTAAATCCATGGCTAATTCATTTCAATGTATGACAAAAACCACTGCAATGATGTAAAGTAATTAGCCTCCAACTAATAAAAATAAATGAAAAAAAAAAAAAAAGAAGGCCTTGTCAGAGATGTAGGTAGGAGAAGTTTAAGGAGGATTATGGCTGTATCTCAGAAAAGTGAGTCTTTGACAAAATAAAGCAGGGGAAAGTTAGCTGGGATTAAGGAGAATGTGGCTGCCCATCAGCTGCTGGGAATAGGCTCAAAGCTCTGCTGAGTTTAGGGGTTTTTATGGTAGAGTCTGAATGGACCCCAGGTTGTAAGAAGCCTTTTGTTATGAGATGGTTCACTGTTAGATTTCTATCCCAGGTGCTGAAGGTCTAAAGTTTTTGCAAAAGTGAGGGGAAAGAAAGGAAACATTAGAGAGAGGATGATTGGCAAGGCTGGATACAGAAGCTTTCCAAATTTTTGTAAAAGGGAAAAATAAGTGTATTATTACTTGATATGAAAGTTGGATACAGAAATGTATTCACCATTTTTTAAGATTTTAGATCATTTTACTTATTGGAATCTGAAAAATTCGTAAACATCAAATCTGAAAACAAAACAAAACAAACTGAACACCAAAACCAAAGCTTTTCTCTGAGGAAGAAGTTTCTTGGTTTTCTAGGAATTTATGATTTCCAGAATCACTCATAATTCCTTCACTCTAACAGACCCATGGCAACCCACTCCAGTATTCTTGCCTAGAGACTCCCATGGATAGAGGAGCCTGATGGGCTATAGTCCACGGGCTCACGATCAGTCAGACATGACTTAGCGACTAACAACAACCACAACAGACCCAAACCCCTGCCATAAGAGACAGTTTTCCTCAATAGGAAGTAACTGCTGCTGGCTTCCCTGGGTTGAGAAAGGACCAGGAAGGGAAAATGACTTCCTCTCAAGGACACGAATCATATCCAACGCAAACAAAGCCGCCTGGCTCTGAATTTTGGTGTTGTCACTCTTCCTCCACTTCTTGACATGTTCGTTCCTGGGAACTTGTATAAGGCAAGGAAACTAGAGTGAGGGGAAGGAGCACTGGAGGCGGTTCTGGATGCACAGACAGAAACTGGTTCATAGTTGGACTTGCAGGTGCTGCTACTAGAAGGTCAAGGTGGCAGTTTCTGAAGCACGATTCCAGCATCCAGTCCTCCCGTGACTGTGTCCCTGACCCCACGCAGAGATCACCCAGGACAAGCTGGGCGACTAGACCGGGGACAGAGGAGGTGGCAGGACACATCTGCAGGGAGGGAGAAGGCCTGGACTGAGAAGGGCCTGGAAACGGCCCCGGGGGAACCAGAGGGGCCTGGAGAGGGAGCGGGTCTGATTAGGGGAAGGCTGGACAGGGGGTCTGTCCTGAATGATGCTGAGGGTGTGTCCTGGAGCCAAACACACAGGCACAGGCTCAGCTTCACGTGGCTGTCCTGCCATCAGTCCTGGAACCAACAGGCTGTCCTCATACCAAGAATGACACGCAGTCTCAGTATTCCATCTCAAGCATTTATTAGATCCGCTGCCTTCTGTGGACAGAGAACTCTCTAGCTCAGTGTCCCCGCCCTTGGGGACTCACAGCCCCGTCTCCTGAGCAGAGAGAGAGGCAGCTCAGTACTTGTCAGGCAGGCCAGGAGGTCTGAAGTGGTTGGGGTCTTTGCCGCTCCGGCCCCATTCGTTGGCAAACTGGTCGGCCTTCGAGTCCTCCCGCCCCTTGCCACTGGACGTACCCTTAAGCAGAGGGTCTGTGAATCTCTGAATACCTTCTCTGGCATCACTAGAAAGGAGGAGGGCAGGGAGGGGATTAATCCAGGACTATGAGCCCCAGCCCCACCCTCCCCATCTCTCCTCTTTCCAAGGGATCAGTGACTCTGAGAGGAGCCCAGGAAAGAGGGGCTACAGCCCTGAGGCTCCCTGGGCTCAGCCCACCTCAGCCCTGCGCTGGGTGAACAAACCCATAGCGGGAGGGTGGAGAGTCGCCTGTCCCACCAGCTTGCTCTGCTCTTCAGCCACTCAGACCTCACACTGGGCGCAGAGCAGGAGGGTGGGTAAGAGGAAGGAGGGCCCACAGCCCTACTGGAAAGTTCTCCAGGGCTTGGCCCCTCCAGGTTGTCCAAGGCAGCCAAGCTCTGCCCACCCATCCCTGTAACCCAGAGACCCTGGTACCTGATCACTTTAGCAGCCCAGGCACCCCCTGGTCCCCTTTGGGCAGCATCATAGTTTCCGCGGGCATGGAAGTATTTGTCTGCACCTATGTAGTTGGCTTCTCTCATGTCAGAGTAGGCTCTCCACATGTCTTTAGCCCCTGAGAGGAAAAGAAAATGATAAGATGAATATGATCATGTTTTGGTGAAAGAGAGAAATTAATAATTTCCTGCCACTGAATCCAGGTTTCAACCTTTGACTAAGCCCTTGGAGATTATTATATTGGCTTGAAATGAATACTTCTTTACTTCCCACTTACTTCCCTGTCTGAAATTGTGAGTACACACTTGGTGCAAATTTTATTCTGTTTGGTTTCATTCTAAGTCTGTTGGAACTTTGTTTCTGGAGGTGTGTGATGTGTGTGAAGAAGAGGTCAGTGCTCTTTCTTTAAGGGATGTTTGCTTATACAATGAAGCTCCACCTGGAAAGATGCAGGAAAGGATCTGACCAGAGCTTGAGAAGAAGAACGATATGAGAAAAGCTGTGGATATAGGATACTCCCAGCCTGGTTAAGGAAAGAAATCCAGCCCTGGTGACTAACTTGGGCCTGAGTACATCTGAATACTGAGGGCATGTTTGCACATGGGCAACCGCCAGAATTAAATCAGCAGATGATAAAGGTGAGCTCTCTAAGAGGGCTTTGATGAAACAGGGTAATCAGAATCAGAAAAAGGGCAACTGAACCACCAGCTCTAAAGTTCAGTGTCCTCTCCAGTAAAATGGAGGAGTAATGCCTCCCTCAGGGTGGTTAAGCAGGAGAACTGAGGAAATACAGGTTGAGTTTAGAGAACATTGTAGGTGCTCACTATACCATCACCTCGCTGGTCCTTCGAAGAGTAGGGCAAAAAAAATAAATAAATAAAGTAGGATGAAGATCAGAGAGGCATGGGCAAAGAACCCAACCTAGATAGAATGAAATGGCAAAGGTTTCAAAGATTAGCTCATAAGGAAAAGAGGAAAATATAACATGGATTATAATCATAGTTTATGTAATAGCTCTGTGAGATAACTTATCTTTATTTTAGGTATTAGCTATTTCCACTGTTCAGAAAAATAGTTTTGTTGAGGGCTATGATATTCTTACTATAGCTATTCACCCTGAGTTACAGATTTAAATAGTTCCCTGGAGTCTAGAATAGCTTAATAAGTGCTTCCAAATGCACGACATATTTGTCCCTTGGGTGCAAAACCAGGTAGTGGTTCTCAATATATATTCTGTGCAAAAATCAAGTGGGGTGCTTAATAATGGACAGATTTGCAGAGAGCCCCAGGGATTGTGGTTCAGGGAAGGGACTGTGTGTGGATCCAGACACCTGCATTCCACAAAGCACCCAGACCACGGGTGATTCTCATGCAAGTCATCCTAGAGTGCCCCTTGAACAACACTGACCTAGGAGATGAAAAGATATTTTTATCTGGGCCTGTGTGAATTTAGATAGAATTAAGAACAAACTCTTAAAACAATTATTCAGCAATTATCACAGAAAAATAAGAACACCAAATAGTTTGGGGAAATAAATTATGGCCAGTTTGCTCTGGCTATGTGAGGTCTATGTGGTCTTGCTATAGGATTCTCTCCAGGTCTCAGCCTCAGTAGAAACTCATGCTCCCATTTACTATGGGGAGAAGAACTCTATCGGGTTTCCTCTAAAAGCACAACCCCCACTCTCTGCCATCTACTCAGATAAAGAGCAGGACGCGTGTTCACAGACTCCTCACTCTCCACGTGTACTCTTGTCTGGGAGGCGGTAGAAGGGCCGAGGTTAACAGCAGGGTCTCAGGATGCTGGGTTCAATCCTGCTCTGCGGGAGGACGTTGGAACCTATTTTAATCTCTTGGGGCAGCAGGTTCTCTGATAAAGGGTAATGGTCCCTACACTGCAGGACTCAAGGATTAAACCTTGAGGAGGAAAACGAGTCGATTCCTGCACATAAAGCTCTTAGACAGTCCTGACCAGCTACTGAAAAATCAGGTATTTTAGTTTTAAGTATTAAGTGGTTAAACCCACTTCTTGGCTACAGGAGACTTGGAAATAAGCCATCTCTAGTTGCCCACAAGGGGAAGCAGAGCCTTACTGGTATTTTGGGAACATGGACCTCCACCCTAGCCCCCTCCCCACTAGATGCCTTCCTCACTCCTGCGGAAAGTCGGGGCTCAAACTTTATATGACCTCGGGCTTGGGGATCCCCAAAAAGAGTGCAAAGCTGGCCAGAAAAGCCTCAGGTTGTGCTACCATGAAAACTAAGCTCCTTTTCTGCCCACCTATGGCCTTTGCCCTGTGGGGATGTGTCCTCTGCTCAGGTGAATCCTGGGGAAGCAGACACAGCCTCCCTGGCCCATCCTTTGGTCCTTACCTTGACCAGCTTCCTTTAGGAATGTCCCCCATCCCTGGCTGCTGACGCCCAGGATCAGGAAGCAGAAAATGATGCTGGTGGAAAGGTTCATCCTGCAACAGAGAGATGAGCGGACTCAACCAAGAATGACAGGTCTTGAGGCTGAGTTGTAATGTGGACACACTCTTACATTCCAAACGTAAATCTCTCTGAATTTTATCTCGATAGATAGATAGACGATAGGTTGTAACACAGAGGATCCAGCTCTCATTTCCACTGAATCCTGGGAATCCAGTGATTTCCTGCATGAAGGATTGCAATGGGCTTTTAGCATAAACCACTTTCCAGTCCCCTCATCCTCTATCAGCCAGAAACCCAGCTGCACTGCAAGTTCCCCAGAGGCACGAGGAGTGAGTTCCTGCTGCCTGTCTGTGATGTGAGACGAGGTGAATGAGGCACAGGTGTCTATGGCCTGCGTGCTCACCCCATCACTGCCTTCACAGAAGCAGACAAGGAGAGCCCTACCCCCTGAAGTGCTCACATCTGGAGGATTCTAATGGTCAGAATGAATAGTAGATTCAGGAAGGAAGCAGAGAGCTGGGCTGCAGCACAAGAATGCTGGTGAAGAGAAAGTCTCCGAAGAGGAAAAGTGTTGGAGAGTTCTAGCGCCTCACCTTTGGCCGTGCCCTCCTGCTGAGGCTCCTGGTGAAGCTGCGCCGCCAGTGCTGCCTGCCTGGGAGACGGGGCCGGTGCTTTATATACTGACACTTGGCCAGTGGAGCAAATGAGAAACGGGGTGGAAGCAAAAAAAGAAAGAAGGGAAGAAAGTTTGGGAAATCCCTCCTGACCAGAACACAGCATTGAAAACAGCAGTGTTATTCTTCACTCACATCTAATTTTCCTAGATTGTGCAATCTGGCTTTTTTCAGAATGTAGCATGTTGGACCTTTGCTTTCCATTTCAAGTCTCATTCCAGTGGCAAATGTGTTTTCACCCCCCACAGTAGTGTACTGACATTTGCTGTGAAGGGTGTGTGTGCTTAGGTGCTCAGTTGTATCTGACTCTTTGGGATCCCATGGACTGTAACCCACCAGGCTCTCTCTCCATGGGATTCTCCAGGTGAGAATACTGGAGTGGGTAGCCATTGCCTTCTCCAGGGGAGCTTCTTGACCCAGGGATTGAACCAACCTGGGTCTCTTGCACTGCAAGTGGATTCTTTACCAACTGAGCCACTTGGGAATTCCAAAGAGTAACATTAGAAAAAGAGAGTTGAGTAAAGAATGTGAGCATACAGCGCAAATGGAACAGCAGAAGGGTCCGTTACAAGGAACAGCTCAGGATGAAGCTGGGACCTCAGGGTACAGCAGAAGGAAAGGAAGGAGACAGAAACTCAGGAAAATCAAACTTCCAGCACCCACATGGGGTGGGTTCAGCACTGGAAAAGGGAGTCTTCCAGCTTCAAGTGTATTCATGATCAGATGCTGTTGATGGTCATAACAGTAGGTCATATTGAGAGGTCATTGCAACCCCAGGAAGGTTGAACTACAGTGAGGAAATTTGCTATGATATTGTGTAGAAATGACACCATAAAAACGAACAGGAAAAGTCCAGATGTCTGTTAAATTATCAGCATAGATGGTTCAGGAAGGATACAGAGAAAGCTGATTTATCACAAGAATGCTGGAGGATACGATGTCAGAGAATAGCTGTTTCAATCAGAAAAGCAGGACTGGGCTTTATTCTGTGAGTTCAGGAAGATAATCTTGGGAGGAAATTTCATGCAGGTGCTCTCACAGGGATGGCGTCTCTGATGAACTCCTTGCCCCATCTCTGCCTCTTAATCCCAAAGGGAAATTTCAAAGGTCACTGGATTTCCCAGAGGAGAAGGGATGATGCATGTGTGATATGTCAGAGACGGTGGGGACCCAGAGGACATACTGCTCTTCCTGATGGTGGCACCCTGGGTTGGAAGCCTGAGGATGGCAGGAGGCCAAGTGAGGCCCAGTCCAGGAGCCCCACCTCAGGATTCTTCCCTGGAGTGTTCACCGGAGAGCAGGAATGTGAGCCGTGCATTGGGAGACACAGGGAAGCGATCTCCAAGACAGATGCAAGCAAATCACGGAGACTTGCGAACTGAGACGAGGGGAGATGGTAAATTAGAGTCTAGAAGGACATGGGGCTTGTGCTCAGGTAGTAATCCCCAGAAGAAGGAGAAGGAGGGTGAAGAATCGCCAATCTGTTACAAGACTCAGGGAATCATGAGCAGGACATGAGAAGGAGGAGCACTGGCCCGGGAGGAAGCACAGCAGGCGAGGGTGACCCTGTGGTCTGGGAACCACGGTCTTAGATTTGTGGTTGTTGCTTAGTAACCGAGTCCGTGTGGGACTCTTCAGTGACTCCACGGGCTGCAGCCCTCAGGCTCCTCTGTCTGGGGTTTTCCAGGGAAGAGTGCAGGAGAGGGTGGACATTCCCTTCTCCAGCGGATCTTCCCGACCCAGGATCGAACCCACGTCTCCTGCATTGCAGGCGG